>NC_080196.1:65868083-66018083 GCF_030028045.1 Hippopotamus amphibius kiboko
AGCAGTGAAACTGGGACATTTGTAGAGACAGGGATGGACCTAGAGACTGTCATACGGAGTGAAGTGAGTCAGAAAGAGAAGAACAAATATCGTATATTAACACATATATGCGGACTACAGAAAAATGGTACAAATCAACCAGTTTGCAAGGCAGAAATAGACACACAGATGTAGAGAACAAACTTACGGACACCGAGTGGGGAAAGCGAGGAGGGTTGGGGGGAAATGAATTGGGAGATTGGGATACCAAACTGTACACTCTAAATATATGCAGTTTATTATCTGTTTAAAAAAAAAGTCAACTGTATAGTACTTTAAAGTATACAAGGTACTTTTATATTTATTTTTCTCGTCTGATGTTCACAATGCTGCAGTGTAGGTTCTTGAACTATAGAAGAGATGAGATAAGTGACGCTTAGAGAGGTTATGTAATTTTCCCAGGTTATGATGCTTTTGGTGGCAGCACCTACTCTCAAGCTTGGGTCTTCCAATTCTGATTCTAGTGATTGCTACAGTATCTTGCTAAATTCCAAAATAGCCTACAGTAGGCAGAATTCTAAGATGGCCCCTTTATTAGTTGGGGATCAACCAGAAAAGCAGAACCAGTAGGATCTCTGTATGTATATCTGTATCTGAATCTATACATCTAAGTCTATATCTATCATCTATCTACCTATGAATATGTATTTATTCACTTATTACAAGGAATTGGCTTATGCTCTTTTGGGGAAGAGCTAAGTAAATCTAAAATTTGTAGGGTGGTAATCAGGAAGGACAAATTGTGGGCCAGCTGCAATCCTAGGGCACAAGCTGAAGCTGTTGCACACAGGGCGGGGGTGGGGGGGCTTACTTCTCTCTGTCTGTCTCTGTATGTCTATCTTCTTTCTGCTAGTCACTTCCCACCTCCACCCCCTGGAAAGCAGCCCTGTTTCCAGTTCCTTTCAAATGAATAAATCAAACTCACCCAGATTATCTAGGATTATTGCTTTACTCAAAGTCAACTGATTAAAGGATTTAATCACATTTGCAAAATCCCTTCACAGCAACACCTAGATTAGTGTCTGATTGAATAACCGGGGAATGAAGCCTAGCCAAGTTGACAAATCAGAAAAACTGTCACAGTCCACGCTTTGTCAGCTAGGCACCCAGCATATCTCCCTATATTGTGCTTAATCTCCAAAGAAAAAAGCAAGCCATATTTCCACCTATAATGACACAACTATCCTGTGTACATATGAAAAATACACTTTTTCCCCAGAAGAAGATACAAAGCCCTTGGGTTTTATTTACTCTTCTTTGATATCCTGTAACTGAAATACTGGAATAATAAAGTTATCCATCATGTTAAATGATTAGAGGATAAGAGAGGAAAGAAACCAAACATATTTGGGTAAAATGTATGCAAAAATATTCACATCCAAAGAGGACATGCTCACAGCTATTGAAGTCTTCATTTCTGCAGCTGGTCACTTGGTCAGAGATGGGGTTTATAGCTATCTTCTTTCACTACTCATTTCATATTCCTTTGTCCTTAGCAAGCACCTTGGCAGGTTCTTTGCCTGGTGGGTTGATCCAAACCTTCACTTCTGAAGAGTTCAGGCCATTAGCAGTCCTCCCTGAATTGAGCTGTGATAATTTTCAATTGACTTTAATCATAGGACATGGGAGTAATAAGAGATGCCTCCAGCTTCTAACCAGCAATGAAGAGTTTCTTGTCAGAACTCCTCCTACACTTCAAATCTCCCAGGAAAAGACCAGTGCCTTTTAAGAAATCACTTATTAAGGTCAGATTCACCCAGGATAATACTGCCTTAGTGAAGTCCCGAGATGAGAAGTCAGTCCAGTCACACCTTGAACATGAAACACTGAGCAGAGAACCCAGCTAGGCTCTGACTGGCCTGCTGGCCTGCAGAACTGTGAGATGATAAATGCGTGTGGTTTTAAGCTGCTAAATTTGTGGCAGTTTGTTTTGTGAAAATACAAAAAGTTATCCAGAGCTACTCTCTTAACCACCCACAATGTACTTCTGCAAGATTAATTGAGATCATATTTACCTTAGATGTTTCAGCTACTCTTTGAATTCTCGATTTTTCCTTCCAAAGCCTAGGCTCTTGATCGCATTAGACTGGAGTAGGTTTGGCCATCAGAGTAGTGACCTGAATCTCCCAAATTTCCCAGAAGCCCCTAGAGGGAAGTTGAGGTTTAACAAGGTAAAGCCACCTCTGAGGTACCTCAGATTTGCAGACAGCTCCTGGCTTTGGAATCTGCCTCTCACAACCTAGGTTAATGATTCACAAATTCTAACAGTCACAGTGATGACTAACTGAAATGTGAAAATTCTTTGAATAGTAACTGTGGGAAAATTGTGTGGTAACATTTTCTATTTAAAAACTTTTGAGCTGAAAACTATCTCAAATTCATTTGGCATTAATTTAATTAAAAGAAACTAAGAGTTTGAGAATTCATCTCATTTGTAATAGTGCCATCATTTAACACTGTGGCTGCTTAGAACCCACTTATCCTAAAGGGTAGCTGTTAGCAGACTCCTCTCAGAGGAAATCGAGAATGTACCTGGACTGGTGTCAAACCACTGATCCCTTGAAAGTACGTAAAAGTGCAGCAGGTACCTCTCTGGAGTCTATAATGAACTGTGAACTGACCGTCAGCAATGGGGTGCTCTTGTAGAAAAAAAAGCCAAAGTACACAAATGTAGCCTTGTAGAGATATGTGTAGAGAGAAATACAATCTCTGTCCAGTGACTGCTAAAATTTTAGTCAGAATTCCATTATAGGCTCCACATCTGAAGACAAATTCAAGATTTTGGAATTTTTTCACAGACTATTCTGGTGGTCAGAGTTTGAGAAATAGGAGCTTTAAAACTTGGTATTAGTATTGTTTTGACTGGAAAAAAAAAGGATATTGAAAACTGACTTTTTCATAGGCTTCTCTTTCAATAAAGCTATAATAAATTCTGGATATAGTACATTGCAATAAAGCAAATTATAAAAATAGTTAGGACTATATTGAAAAGTGATACTTTTGTACTAGTATTTGTAAACATTAATGTTTTTGCATTTTCCAGATATGAAGATACTGAGACTGAGTCATTCAGGAGTATCAGGACTAGGATGAATTAGAAAGATACTATCCTAAAGGCATTTAAATTAAATTTAAATTTAAATGTTTAGAAAAGTAACTGCAGCCCTATTCCACTTAGCCCACATATTGCCAAGTTTGTGATTCAAGAATTTGTTAGAAAATAGTTGACCATGGTAAAGAGTTGTTTGCCTCAGATTCTGCTTTTGGATTTTTCTGAGGGCTCCTTTAACTTAGAGACAGATTAGTAAGTATATTTATGAACCACTAATTAGTAACTGATTAATAACCAATGACTGGTTATTAACCATTAGTAACCATTTCCAAATTCACAGTGTCCAATCTCCATTGCATATTCTCCTTCTCACTTACTGGACTCCCTTCCAGTCCCCAGACTACCTTTTTCTGTATTCTTAGGCTTCTATTTGGTGGTTTGGACACCAGGGTCCTTCCTGGACAGGGCAGAACCCTGTGCTGCAGACATTCTCTGACATTTGGACTTTTCCTCTTTCTTCCTTCTTCTCACCTCACCTATAAAAGAGAGAAGGGATCCGCCAGTCCTTTCCTCATGAAGGTTTACCTCTTTTTTGTCTGAAAGTAAACCAGTCGGTTCTTCATTTGAGTAGCAAAGGTGAGGGTTGAAGGAGGGGGCTGTCATAGAACAACATTTGCTGCACTCGTTTCTCTTCTTTGTCAATCTCCTGTAATAGTTCAGAGTCCACAGCCATTCTGTTCCCTGCCCCCCCCCACCCGGTGGAAACTACTAAATATTGCCTGTAATAATGTTGGCTCAGTTTTATGACAAAGGGACTAACACCAAAATTTGAACGCATCTGAATTTTTCATGTTCTACCTGACATCGATAATGACCTTTGAGCACCAGCCTCGGAAGAATTTGAATCACTGACATTAAGATGAAGAGTTCATCATTCCTCTAGCAAGCCCTTGAAGTTTAACACATAAGCGCACACACACACACACACACACACACACACACACACACACACGGAACCATGCAATTTCTATAACTTACTGAAGTAGTATCCCTGTGTTCAGTCCAAAAGGCTCTCAAATAGTAGCCTGTGCCAGATGTTTCTGAGGGAGTAAAACATATAATGTACCTAATTTTGCACAACTACACAATAGGTAGACATTTCTTTCTCACCCCAGCTGCTGATCTGTTGATGCCCTGAAGCTTGGAGATTTATAGCCCTTGTAATTTTATCCTAAACAGAGTAATTGCAGATGCTCTTCCATTGCTATTATTTTAATTAGTGGTGAAGACTTTGCCAAGATCTTGAATTTCAAGGTAATGAATTTCATCTGGGTAAGATCTAGTAGGTCGTTGTGACTATCTTAAGATCACTAGTATCCTCACAAATTATTTTCTTGTTAATTTCAGAGTTTTTGTTTATTTGGGATTCTTATTATCTCAGCTTGTTCTAAATTTATTTAAGGAATGTCATGCCACAAAATCCCACAAAGAAATATACATATTGTTATTTCAAAAATAAATGCTTTTTAACCTATCAAGGAGTAGGTTTTTAACAGATAGTTTGCACAAAATAACTCAGTGTACACAGGAGTATAAAATAATTTTAACATTTCAGTATTCAGGGAAGCTAAATTCTAATTTCATTCTGGTTTCCTTTCAGTCAGCTTTTAATCTTGTTGAATGTGGGATTTCTTTCATTATTTGATATTCCATGGGGAATTAAAAAGAAATGCTTAGGTAGAGTTGTGTTTTAAGGGATTTTCGTATAAAGAGAAGTCTCATCAAAGACCATGACCTTATTTTTGTAAAAGAAAAAAAAATTTTAATACCCTTGATTTTTATGAATAGAAATTGTGTTTATTGATCTCAGTCAATTAACACCATGACTCATTTCATTTATAGGTGTACCTTTTAATCAGCATGGGTTTCCTTTGATGTTCATGTTTTCCCTCTGTGGAAAATACAGGAATCCCTCCACCATCTTCTGTTTGTCCTGGCCATAAATACGCGTGGAGGGTATAGAATAATCACCAAAACAAATGGAGCGATAATAATAGGGAAGATGTTGGGAGCCCAAGTGCTGATCTTGTTCCCCCAGTTCATATGGTGAACCCGGCATTAAAGCTAACCGGCTATGAAAGCTAACAAAGTGAAACTTGCAGTAGAGAGCCAGTGCCTCTCTACTGCTGCTGCATACTCTCCTACTGCTGAGTGCTTCACTTTCTCCTTGAGGAAAACATAATTGATCCTAGAATTCCATCACCAGGCTACTTAATGAATGAATAAGAAGTTATACAGCTGGAAAATAAAGGGGAAAGAAAACTCCAAAAAGAAATTAATTTTTTCAGAGGAAATCTAACTTATGACTATGATTAGCAGACTTAAAATGGACACCATCATCTAGCTTCTGTTCTGAATTGTGTTTCACTCAGTCTTTCTTCTTTGGTAGCACAAAGGTTGAAAATAAGAAATTTAACATACAACATTATCTAACAGAGTTGGGCAGAGAATTTGGTTAGCCGTCCATTTTCCCTCTTTGGAAAACTGGAAAGAAACAGACTGTGCTTGTATTGATCTGAGTGTGTTTAGGCCAGAGAGTTCACTATAGGAAGCTATATTTAGACTGAAGCCATATAAAAATTGTGATTCTTTTCCTTATCAAAATATTGTTATAAGGAGGACCAGGCTTATTATCCACCTTAAATTTTGATATATAATTTGTGAATTTATGAAAGCAGAATAATTTGTTATATTTCACACAACAATTTGATAAAGACTCATCAACTTGTAACTCTCTCATTTGTCAGTTTTGGTAAATTTGGATAGCTCTGGGGAAGAAGATCAGTAGACAAAGCTTGCGCCTTAATGTTCAAGAAAAATGAAAGTACTAGTGAAGAAAATTCAACTTAGGTATCTCATTATTTTACTAAATAGAACTATAGTGAACTGTATAATAGTAATTGACCTTTTGACCTTTATATTAACAGTCCTTCTTTGTACTTTACCATGCATTTTCACTCCCACCAGTTATTTAATCTTTATATCCACCATGTTAGGCAGGCAGAGCAAAGTTTATTTTTCTCATAAATGAAGGATAACAGTAATACACAGGTACTACACAATAGGTTTTGATCTTTTATTCCCATTATATCTTACTGCTATTCTCATATTAATTGTGTTTAAATAAATGGTTATTTTTTAAAATAATTCATGGAGGAAAATAGAATGTGAAAAGGTAATTAATAACATGCAAAATGGGGTAGCGGAATATTTGACCTACCCCAAATCAAAACAATTTCCAGCCATAAAAAAATTAATATAATTTATCACATTAACAATAAAAGGAAGAAAAGGATCAAATAATATCAATAGATACAGAAAAAGCCTTTTGTGAAATTCAGAAGTCATTCACTATACCTTTCAGAAAACTAGAAATAGGAAGTAACTTTCTTAACATGATAAAAGAGCAATCATTGGAGACCATTGTTTGTAGAAAGTTCAAATGCCTCTACAGATAAGCTGCTAGAATTTTTGAATTTGAGGGAGTCTGTGAATATGGAATAAATAAAAATGCATTGTATTTCTGTACACTGGCCACAAATAACTGGAAAACAAAACCTTAAAATGGATATTATTTATAATTGAACAACTAAACATCAAATGCCTATGTATATATTCACCGTAATATGTATAAGCATTCTCCACAGGAAGGTACAAAACATTTTTTGTGAAAAATCAAAGAAGTTCTAAATGTATGGAATGATCTACTAAAGTTTATGAATTATGAATCTACTAAGTTTATGAAATTCAGTATTTTGAAGAATGTGAAGTCTCTCCAAGCTGTCTTATACATGTAATGGAATCAAAATTAAAAACCTAAATGGAGGGACTTCCCTGGTGGTGCAGGGGTTAAGAATTTGCCTGCCAGTGTGGGGGAGGCAGGTTCAATCCCTGGGCTGGGAAGATCCTACATGCCTCGGAGCAACTAAGCCCGTGAGCCACAACTACTGAGCCTGAGCACCACAACTACTGAAACCCATGTGCCTAGAGCCTGTGCTCCACAACAAGAGAAGCCACGACAATAAGAAGCTTGCTCACTGCAACGAAGAGTAGTCCCCATTCTCCTCAATAGAGAAAGTCTGCGTGCAGCAACGAAGACCCAATGCAACCAATAAAAATAAATGTTTATATATAAAAAAACGAAAAAACAAAAAACCTAAATGGAATTTTTGTAAGTTGATGCATGAGTATTCTCAAATGTATAAAGAAATGCAGAGAGTCAAGTGTAGTGAAGACAGACTTGAAGAGGGCCAAAGTTGGGAAATCATCCTATCTAGTATCCATATTTACAATAAGGTTACAGTATAAGAAAGTGTGCTATTAGTAGACATATAAGAGAACAGTAAGACAGAATAGGGGTTCCAGAAACAGACTCAGAATGTAAACACAGCCCCTTGATTTAGAAGAACCTGCCACCAAAATAGTATAAAAAAGAATGTATTGGAAAATAATTGGTGCTGGATCAAAAATAAATGATGTATGATTGATATTGGATATCTATACTAAAAAGAAGAATCTTGACCTTTTATTTCACAACATATACACCAATCAGTTCCACGTGTATTACATATGTAAATGTGGAAGTTATTCTAGTATTTCCAGAGATGCTTTAAATAGGACACAAGAACAAACCATGAAAGAAAAAGTTCATAAACTCTACTCTTTTAAAATTAAGAATTTCCGTTCATCAAAGGACACCATTAAAGAATGAAAAGACAAGCCACAGTTTAGAAAAAAATACTTATGATACATATATCCAGCAGAGTACTCTCACCCATAATAAATGAAGAACCCCTAACGAAATAAACTCAAGCAACCTAATTGAGCAAAATTGTCAGAAGATTTGAAGATCACTTCACAAAGGGACTATAGAAATGGGCAATAAATATGAAAAGGCATTCAATAGAATAATCATGGAAATGCAAATTAAAACTACCATGACTTGTCTCTCCACACTTTTCTCAAGGGCTAAAATTTAGAAGTATAGATAAGAACGTAGACCAATGGGAACTCTCAAATATCTCAAGTGGGAAGGTAAATTTGTGTAATTATTTTTAAAATATTGAGACTATCAACTAGAGTTGGACATATGCATATATGACTCCACTTCTAGATGTCAGGGATTACTGCACATGTGCATCAAAATATGTTAATATTTTGTGCAATATGTTAATAACAGCTTTATTTATAATAGTTCCCCCAGAAAAACTCATCAACAGTAGAATGAATAAATTGCAGTTTATTCATAGAATGAAATAATATATAGCAATACAGTGAATGAAGTGTTGCCACACAAAAACATATGAATAAATCCAACAAAATTAATATTGAGCAAGTGTGCAAGAGAATATATAGCTTGGAATTATAATTATATGATGATCAAAAACAAACAAAACGTGTGTTGGGAGTATTTGTTATTAACTGGGAATGCACATAAGAGAATCTTCTGGTGTGAGGGTATTTTTTTCTATACTTTCATCTAGGTGGTGGTTATAAGGGTATTCATTTATAAAACTTTATCAATTCTTGTATAATTATGAATGTATGTTGTACCTCAAGTAAAAAGTTTAAAACAAACCAATGGAATTAGTATAGATTTTAATGAATAGAAAACACATTTGCCACAACTGTTTTACAAAGGATATATACCAATGTAAAAATCCTATTAACAAAATAGGATTAAGGTGAATATTGAATGTATATTCTGAATTTAAAAGAATACAATAAAATTTCTTTAAACATTTTATCATTCAGATGTTTTAGCAATTTTGAAAAGTTTATTCTCCTTGTATCGTGTATACAGGTATAAAATTGTATAATTATCTCAGAAACCCACCAACCTTTCTATTTGCAATAATTGGTTAATATTCCTGAAAGTTTAAAAAATTATTCACCCAACAATGTCTTAGCCTATCAAAAGTTATAATGTGGGTGTTATATCAGTCTCCATATTTGAATCATTTGTAGTAACTACATCTGGCATGGAAAGAGGGGGCAGACTGGACCTGGCTGCCACTGTAATGAACAACGGACCCATGACCGTGCCATTACCCACAGGCTGACAGATCAGAATTAACGTGCAAATAAAACAAAACACAAGTCCTTGATAACAGACGGGGGTGTCTTTTTTATTTGCTGTGTCTTGTTTTTGTTTTTTATAATTTTCCTGGCACAAATAATGTCTCTTAACAGAATGGTTTTATATATATATTTCTTAATAATTCAAACAGAATTTTTCAAAACATACATTTTTTCAAAACCATCCACATGATCAGCTGTCAGCAGAGAAGTTAATCATTTAAAAATTATGAACTAGAGGGACTTTTGTACTTAACAGGATAGGAGTTTCATAATATAGTCAAGTTTATATTTAATCTTGAGGGAGAAACAAAGAACTATCAAAATTTTCTCACTAATATAGACCTTTAAAATATAATTAAAAAATTATCAAGTGAATTAATAAATTTGTTTCAAAATAGAGATGATTATTTGTTACAGTTAACATAAGCACAAATTTAGTTGGGAGCTCATGGCATAGTCTATGTGATGTTTAGAATGAATTTTTCAGTTGTTATCGACATGCTATGTTACTTTACATACTGATAGAAAACAAATGTTTTATACTAAATAAGTATAAAAAAAAATTTAATATTTTCTAAAATTCATTTGTTAATGAATTTGTTGCAAGCAAACTGCAATGTTTGATTTTTTATCATTAAACTGTTAGTTTCTATGCAACATATTATTAATTTTGGTAAATATGGTAATTAAGATAATTTTGATAAACCTAGTACCTAACATAATACTTGTCACCATATTAGTTTTATTTTGCTGCTGTAATAAATAACTGCAAACTTAGAAGCTTAAAAGAACACTGGGTTATTATCTTATAGATGTTTATGTCAGAAGTCTTACGTGAGTCTCACTTGATTAAAATCCAGTTTTCGGCAGGGACGCATTCTCTTCTGGAGGCTGGAGGGAGGCGACTGTTTTAGATTGTTGTCAGAACTCAGTTCCTTGTGGCTGTGGGAACTAGGTCCCTGTTTGCTTTCTGGCCATGGAAGGAGGGCCATTTCCACCTTCTTGAGGCTGTTTGCATTTCTTAGCTTTGTAGCCTCCTTCTTCCATCTTCAAAGGGGTAAAGGAGGTGGGTCTCAAGTCTCTCGCCCTCTTCAGATTTCTCCTACTTCTTCCTTCACATCCTCTGAACTTCAGCCAGGAAAAGATTCTTCACTTTAAAGAATTCATGAGACTCGAGAGTCCCACCTATATAATCCAGAACGATCTTTTCATCTCAAGATCTGTATCCTTAGTCACATCTGCAAAGTCCCCTCTACCACCATGAGGAATAGCATATTCAGATTCCTGGGACCAGAGCTGTAATAGTTATCCATTAACCCCCAAAGACACACCATCTGAAGGGCTGATTGATCACAGATGGCTGAAAGAATGGAGGCCTGCATGGATTTCAGATAGCTTCCATGAATATCATTTTATTCAAAATCAAGTTCATGAGTTTTTCCATTTGAGTGGGTCTAAATTTCAGTACCTAACTGCATATGAACAGGTTTCCACATAAGGGCCATTCTCAGGTCAGTCATTACTCTGAGATCAAAGAAAGGTAAAAACTGAAGATTTTACCACTGAAGATTCCTGGAGTGGATGTAGCATCTGATTCCAGGAAGCTTGCTCTTCCTTCCTTCTTTCCATTTCTTTTGTTTTGCTTTGTTTTTTAATTTGGAAAAAAAATTGAAAGAAAGAAACTTTCATGAGAAAGAAAAGTAGGTCTGACATTGGCTAGTGTGTAGGGTTAGGGAATGGCACTTGTTATGACCTGGGACAAAGTAAGGATGAATCCTAGGACACTAAGTAGCCTTGCCTATCTCATCTGAAGAGAACGAGGTATAAAGTGTTGTATCGATTTAAAATATGTATCACTTTTTCATCTTTAAGTCATTGAAATACACAGGAAATTTATTATTGCTGTGTTCAAAACGGTTTGGGGTAAGGTAGTTTGAATGCTGCTTTTGTTCTTTTTCAGTTTTTATACAGTGCTCATATTTCTCTGTAACTGTGAAGATCCTCTGTAATTTAAAAAAATCAACTATAGTTATTTCATGTGAAACTGTCTTACTACTTTTTTTATTTTAATCTCCTGAGTTGTGAGAACACAGCTTAGCAAAGTGTATAAAGGCAGCAAAGCAGGTAGTTTAGATTTCTGTTAGTCTTCCGAGGAAAACCTACAAGTAAACTGGAATACAACACAGAGAGATTATACAGTGAAATGCTTTTGCAAACTAGGATTTAAAGAACTGGAAACCTTATTATTTTTCTCAGTCAATATGTAAATCGGTAAATTCCTATGTTTTTATGTTGTAAAAATTAATTGTGAAATGTTCCTCTACAGAATAAAATCCACATAAAATGCCATCCATGTATAATACTCTGAAAAGTCCACTCATATAAGAGTAGTTGGCAAAAATAGATACTTTAATGAAAATAAAAGCCATTAATGTTCAGTCCACCCATTTTTTTCTGTGTAGGTACCTCTGTGTGCAACAAGGCATGAGTATTATTCTATTTCACTCATTTATTAATTCATTCAATAATGTTTACTCAGAGACTACTATGTACCAAGCACTGGGGTAAAACTTAATAAGGCATTGGGACTTCCCTGGTGGTCCAGTGGTTAAAACTCCATGCTTCCACTGCAGGGGGCACAGGTTCCACCTCTGGTAAGATCCCACAAGCTGCGCGGCCAAAAAAAAAATGAATAAGGCAAAAAATAGTTCATAGAAGTGAGGAAATTAATACAAAGATAATAACTGTAATAAAACATGGTGATTGCAGTGACAGAGATACACATGGTGTAGTATTATAGTAGACTGTGCCTCACCCAGTGCCAGTTTTCCAAGAAAAGTTGCAAATGCTATACTTTACACATTTCACCACACAAGAGTACATACATACGGTATTTGCTATTAATGAACTAGGAATTACTTCCCAACAACAAATACTTTATTACAAATGCCAGGTTTATTGTTTCTGGGTCCTGCATGCCTTCTAAAGAGATTGCAGCGTGTTCTACCTTTTTTTCATTCTCTGGCTTTCTTCATATCTGTCAAAAGATTAAAAATATAAAACTATTTATGTGTATCTGTGTGTGTGTAGAAGTATATAATTGTGTTTGTCATATACTTTACTTACTTATGCAAAATTATCATATTGATGCTCTTGTACCTTCCTGCTAGGCTGACATGGCATATTGATAGAAAAACCTAAATTATCTCTAATCAGCCTTCCCAGGTAGACCAAAAGTTTGATGTTTTGTTCACTTCTTCACCACCACTATCCAAATTAGTATCTA
This sequence comes from Hippopotamus amphibius kiboko, assembly GCF_030028045.1. Lineage (NCBI taxonomy): Eukaryota > Metazoa > Chordata > Mammalia > Artiodactyla > Hippopotamidae > Hippopotamus > Hippopotamus amphibius. The sequence continues at coordinate 65,880,602 of NC_080196.1, forward strand.
GACAACATCAAGGAAAAGGGAAGCCATAAAATGAATTGCACAATATACACCTCACTCCCTTCTATTGTATTAGATTTTCATAAAGTGTCTTATTTTGTGGGAAAAAATAAGTCACTCAGAATTTCCCAAACGTTTTCCTTCTTCAAGACACTTCTATTTCCATACCATAATGTAAAAAGAAGGAAGTGGCTTCGAAAGAATTGTAAGTTGAGGAAATGATGGGAAGGAAAGATGGTGTCTTCAGGAGAGAAGTGTGATAACAAGAAGACCTTAGACAGTTGAGTTCATGCTTCACAAAGAAAACAAGGAGGAAGCAAAAAGAAGAAAAGAGGAATAAATAAGTTGAGGAAAAGGAAACATGAGAAAAGTAAAAGAAGGAATAGAGAGAAACAACCATGAATTTGGTACATAATTATAATGACATATTTCTTTATGCCTTCATTTACTTTGGCCACAGCTAGATGTTATGCAGAATAAATCTTAGGGTTGGGGCCCCTGGGGAACCTATTGTTGCAGAGATGTATTTCCAGAGTTGTTTGATGTTTGATTTATCTGATTTTAAGGGTTTTTCATTAACCCCCTGGAAAAACCTGGAAGATCTAAGAACCCAACCACTAAATCATTTTAAGAGTGTCATTGCTGACTGTACAGAATTTACATATCTTCAAAGTGTTAACTCAATTTATTTTGTCTCTTCACCCTTAATTCCTAATTCTTGTTTCTCTCTAACTCCCCTTGGTACTTCCCTCATGAGCTGAGTTATGCAATATTTATCATTCTGTGTCTCCTCCACTTAGCACCATATCTTAAAGATCCCTGCGTTGCTGTGTTGTGTATCTAGTACATTTCTTCTAATCACTTTACAGTCTTTCATGGTAGGTGACCACCACATTTTACTTAGCCATTCTGCAAAGGATCGTCCCCTGCAAAATTAAACTTCCGCTTGGCAACATAAAGTTAATCCCGGACCCCCAAAACAGAAGTTGCAGGAGTGGCAAAATTAACAGACCTCTAGCTTCCTATAATGCAAGAGCTGCATTGCATGAACCACACTTAATTAAGGAAGCGTAGGGTAAATATATCTGGGCATTGTTTATGGCATCTTAATAGATCTGACAACTCTCTGCAAAGTTACTCTGTTTTGAGAGTACTTAAAAAGCTTATGAGCATCTCATTTTTTTTTTTTTGAAGACTTGGAGACATATTTGAACTATTAATTGACTTTCTCCTTAGTATGTGGCTTTACTGGAAAAATAAAGAAAGTGCTTTTAAGCCGTTTTTCACTATGTGTGAACATATGTACAGCCCAAGTAGATCTTGAATGAGAGGTCTAAATTGGAGCTTTGTTTGCTTGATACTTATATATTAATTTAGGTCTAAAGCGAGAGTCAGCAGATGTTTTGTGTGAAGGGAAAGACAGTAAATAGTTTAGGCTTTGGGATCCACTTGGCCTGTATTGCAGCTATTTAACTCTGCCACTGCAGTGCAGAAACAGCCATAGACAGTGTATAAATGAATGGGTGTGACAGTGCTCCAGTAACATTTATTTACAAAAGCAGGCAGTGAGCTAAATTTGGCTTGACAGCCATAGTTTCATGATCCCTGTTCTAGAATATGATTTTTCCTATCTGGGGATACAGTTATCTGGGGATGCAGACGTGTCTCAAGATAAACCTCTATAGAAAACTGCCTTAAGTATTTTAAATCCTATTTCTACTTGAGAATCTTCACAAAGTTTGAACAGTGCCCCACTGTGGACCACATCAGGTGGCCAGAGATGCTGATGATCTATTTTTTCTTTGTTAGCTCTTTATTGGAATATAATTGCTTTACACTGTTTTTTATTTCTCAGTAAGAGGAGTATGTGAGAGGAACAAAAGAGAAAAGAAACATTGGTGATAATTCTATCCATAGGATATCTTATTAGACTGCAAATTGTTTGCTGGACTTTTCATACTTCACTCCTCTGTGTCAATGGGCCTAATATTTTCTGACCCTGTCTTCCCAAGCAAAAGACATTAAGGCATATCTTTTTTATATTTTAAAGAACTCTTTTCTCTATGAGTATCTAGTTTATTTTGAAATACTTATGTAATTCTATAAAGTATTCAGAAATTGGAGCATTTACACATACCAGCCTAGAATCTTAAGGGCCCCATAATTCACATTCAAGATTAGAAAGTGATATAGTCCCAAAGCAGGAGTTACACCAAAATCAGATTGGACCCTCACCTTTTTGCTGCTTTCTTCTTAAGCAACTTTGGTCAAGACATTGACTTTCCTGGCCTCCATTTTCTCATTGCCGATGTAAGAATTTGTTTTCATTTTCTGTTCCTTAAGGACTTGCACCAAATCGTTAATGCTATCTCTGGGGTATAAAAATGACTGTGGTTATTGCAAAGAGGGGCTTTAATTTCCTACTTCATGTACCTCTCTCTTATTTATGTGTAATATAATCAGCATGTATTATTTTATAACAAGTGGATCTTTACAAGAAATATTTAAATTCTACCAGAATTTATACCATGACATGGATGTGGCAAAGAAATTGGCATTAAATATAAAAAGCATTTTCAAGATTAAAATTTTTCTACAAATATCAGGTGAGATCAGGTTACCTGACTACATCAATAGGAAATTATGAAATATCATGTGTTTTAATTTCTCAATGAGTTTACTTAATTTATGCCATAATATAGGTCCTGGAACCCATCAATAGGAAATTATGAAATATCATGTGTTTTAATTTCTCAATGAGTTTACTTAATTTATGCCATAATATAGGTCCTGGAACCCCTTAGATTAGTCTTTCTCTCATTTGTAATAAAGTTTCAAGGTACTGTCCTTATAGTTTCTGCGTTTATGTAGTACATTATCACTTTATGATAAAGTTAGTTGATAATTCCTTAACTCTTTTTGCTGATGACCTTTTAAAGCTGCATAATTAGAATAAGTTGTGGTTATTGTATTGGAAGCCCTATCCCATGGGCCAACAAGGCAGCACATTAATTCTCTGCATCACCCACTCCATGTGCAGTGCCATCAGCACAAAGATATTATTCTTTGTAATTACATAAAGAAAGGGTCTATTTAGTGTTAACTGACCTTTCTGTGACTGATCAGCCTTTTCCACCAGTGAAGTAGAAATGTATATCATTAAAATGTGAGTAAATAGGAAACCTTCCTAAATCTCAAACCATTCACATCAGGAGGTGCACACGAAGAGGAAAGCTGTTCAGTCTTTCATATGAAAGGGTGGAAAAACTAGCAGACACTAAAAATGTATTTTAAAATATAGACAATTGAAATAGAATTAAATTATGATAATGTGTAGGGATGTTTAAACAGGAAATATTGTGCAAATATATTTCTGTTTAACAATCTTAGACAATATTAGAAGACACATTATTAAATTCATATATATTCAGGATTAAATTTTTAAAGTCTATTTAATAAAGTAAAAAAAGTACTGTGGCTGTCACTGAGGACATATATGTATTTGTTTAAATTGTATATTTTAACTTGGAAAAATATACTGGGATATAGATTACATGACACTGATTTTTACTCTCATTTTCTTATTATATAATTTGTTTCTCTAATCACTTATACCAGATACTTCAAGGGGACTTAGAATTATGTGGCAGAAGACTGGATCAAATAAAAATTTAATAGCTAATGTAAGTGGCATTTCAGGCAGCATGGAGGTAAATGTTCCTTTAAAGACACACACACACCCCCCCCCCCCCATTAATCAAGTGCTTTTTACTATTTAATAGGCATCTGTGTTTCGTGGCCAGATTTTTCCCTGCCAAGAACATATGTAACACCCTGTATATGAAATATCTTCAGAATCTATTAAAAAACTGACTCTTCCTTGAAGCTTTGCTCCTCACTTTCAGTGAGCTGCTCTCTCAAGGAACTAGTCTCATTGTTTGGTTATGTCTTCCATCCTTCTTCATGTTTAATGTATTCTAATGTAGTTAGCTTTGTGAATGCCTCAATTCCCCTATCTGATTGCAAGCTCCTTCGGCCCTGAAATTGTGTATTTTTTCATGCTGGTGTCAATAATTCCTGGTCAAATGTATACACTGAACAGAGTCAAAACGTAATAAGGAAAAGCGGGGCTAACATAAAGTACTCATGAATTCCCAATGAATGTTTTCTGAGTTCTGAGAGGCGATGTAGTGTCCAGTAGTAAACTGCTGCGTAAATCAGCGGTAGCTAAATGGGTGAGCCCGTCAGGATGCTCGGACAAGGAGTCCTGTGTGTGGTCACATATGTGGGTGTTGGGGTGAGGGAGCTAAGGAAAGCATCCCCTGGCGTCCAGCAGTGACAAGTTTGACTGGTCAGCTAGCACGTGGCAGGCTTTTATCAAACAGTGTCCTAGAGGTGCTCTTTGACCTCTCACAGTGTCCCCCATAGTGCTTTATGTACACCTGTTGCTAGTAAATTAGTGAATAGAGAACATTTTATCAAACATGATAATATGTAGAGTTTGAGATATGTAACAACCTTGATGCAGAGGACTGATTTATTCATTTAAAAATCAAGAATGTTCAAGACTAATTATCAGAGAACTCGAGTTGGACAAGAAGCTGGTTTCCATGGCAGCACAGACAAGGAAGTGGGTCCTGGGAGAGTTAAAACAGTTATGTGCTCCTTTGAGGCTTCAGGGTATCGACACATATCATTCTCACAGACTTGCTCCTTGGAAACACTGGGGAGAGCTCTCATTTTCTGTAGTAATTGGCGTATAGATTTTAAGGGAGCAGTGAGAGAGTAATGCCTGTATGCACACAGTAGGTGATGCATCTGAAAAGTATGTGTTCTCTCCGTGTCCATTATATTGAATTAGCATGTATTTTAAGCATCTGTGTTCACCACGCTAATTCCCACAAATCAGAGAATGCTTCTGAAGCAACAGTGTTCACAAAGAGACTTGGAACCTCTGTGTCTCGTTTATTCTAAAGTCTGTCCCCTGCACATTCTGTGAATCAGTCTCAGTACTGATGCCTGCTTTAATAACGTCAAAACATCACTGCATGCAAAAGTACCAAACCAGTGCCCTAAACTGGCAGAGAAGTACCAAAGGCACATGTGGAGACTGTGGAGATTAAATGGTATGATATCAGTGGTGTGAGGCATAAGCATCTATATAGGATCACATGCTACTGAAACATTGGTGCTTGAAATGGAGTGTTATGTAGATGCTGTGCCTCAATGAGATGCTAAATATATGGTAACATTTCATTGTTTACATCGTAATATTTTAAAGTCAAGAGATAACAGAACATTTAACACGATCTATGAGAGTCTAATACACAAGTCACAGGAAACAATAATCTAATAGTCCTAAAGGGGCCAAGAAAACATGGTTCTCAATTGATCTGACCCAATTTTCTCAAATATATGCTGATCCACATGGCAGGACAGCTTAGATCACCAGCCAAATAAAATGGTTCTTCTAAGATTCAGGTCACTGATTATTTCTTCTATGAAGCCTTTTCTGACCCCGCTTTCCCCACCTGGTAGAATCGATTCAAAGGACTTCAAGAAATACCTCGAATGGACTTGTTTACACTCTGCCTCCTCCCAGTCCAGCCTGTAATCCCTGGTAAAAAGGGATCACATCCTACCCTTCTCTTTAATCCCTGGGGTAGCTGTAGAGCTGGACCTATAAGGTAAATCTGTTAACAGTTTGCCAAACAAATGATTGAATGAACAAATGAATAAATGAATGAATGAAAGCTAGAAGTGAAGATGCTCTAGAGTAACACTGATCAATAAATATCAGCTATACAACTTTTGCTTTCGGGTGGTTCTGGCAGGAAGTCAGTTCTTTCCAACCATGGGACTAAAGTGAATGTGGTGCAGTCTGTGTAAGGACACAGCCATGGCAGCAACAGCCAGAAGAGCCCTGGCAAGATGCAAGAAAGCAAGGAGCTGTCTGCAGAAAACTATTAACAACCAAGAATCAGGACATGACAGACGGATCATCAGAAAAGATCATCTGAGACTGCCACACATAATCACATTAGGATCAGACAGTTAGAATTAGAACTGGGTCAGAAGATGACAACTCTCTTTACAATGAAAGCATAATTGAGAGAAGGACTTAGCCCGTCTGCCTGGTGAACTGGATCCAAATGCCTGTATTAAGAGTAACTGAAGGTATAGATGATACTATAAATTTAGTCCTAGACACTAGGGCTATTTTAATAACACTAAAATGTTTGTAAATAGCTATGTAGGTTTTCTACACATACATGCACCATGCAAATATTTTGATCATATTCGCCTCTCTAGAATGTTTAGATCAAGTGTTTTTTTGTAATCTCTTTTACCATTAGTCTACCATAAGTTAAAAACAACCAATCCCCCCACCCTTCGCTCAAAAAAAAAAAAATCATTCAAATGGATTTAGGCTTTCGCCAGAGTAAGTGCATCTGGCTGGAACTCCAGAAGTCTCAACATGTAGCACTACTCTGCTGCAATCAACCATAGTCCAGAGTTGCGCAGGCCTCAGCTGTAAAGGTCTGTGTACTTGACACGTGGTCTTGCCAGTGAATGTATCAGGCCTAATCAAATCATGGAATATGGAATCATGTAGATCAAAACACACAAGACTCGTTATAGGCAACCAGCACACCCATATTGACTTGCAAGGAAAAGTAGCTTCCAAGGGGACGAAGTTCTAATTTCCTCCAGCAGCCCAATTTATCTATGTCAACAAGCTATGTGTTAGCCAGATTTATGAAAAGAGGTTGATGGAAATAGGCTCAGAACAAGGTAATTGTGTTATTTGATTTGATTATTTAATGGCATTAGGTTTCATAAAGATGGCATCACATAGTGTTAGAGAATGCTGGTTTATGTTTATGAAGGAAGTAGAGTGGACGGTGATGAGTGTGGGATCTGAAGACAGTCAGCCTGGGTGCAAAGCCAGGTCCTCCACTTCATGCGTGTGTAACGCTGCACAAGATGCCTGGTGTTTTGGTTGCTATGGTTGCATAACAAATACCTCAAAACATCATGGCACAGGAGTCTATGTGGACAGAATATAGCAGGGCCAGCTTGTCTCTTCTTACACATTCTAAGGCAACAGCTGAATGACTTGAAGACTAAGCACTGGCATCATCTTCAGATGACTCATTTACTCACAGTTGATGCTGTTATCCAAGACCCGAGCCAGGGCTGTTTGCTGGAACACCTACACATAATCTCTCCACGTGGCCTGAATTCCTCACAATATAGTGGCTGGTCCAAGGGTAAATGCCCCCAAAGAGAAAGCCAGGCAGAAGCTGTATGCTTTTTTTTTTATAAACTAGCCTTTTTAATAAACTAGCTTTTTAAAATAAACTCTCCTGGGAAGTCACACAGCATCATTGCCACCATACTCTATTGGCTGGAAAAGCCACAAGTCTACCCAAGTTCAACGGAAGGAGAAATAGACTATGCTTCTTGATGGGGAGTGACAAGGTTCTGGAAGAACATGTGGGAATGAAAATATTTCTGTGGCCATTTTTGGAAAATACAAGTTGCCTCACTCAACTTATCATTTACTTACCTTCCCTGTCTGTAAATGTAACAACTAGAAGGGTAGCCATTCCATTATGTGTAGAATTCATAAGTTAACATTCAAATTCAGCCTTATTTCTAAGTTCTTATCTATACATCACAAGGTGAAATGTAAATAGATGATTAAACTCTATATTTTGTCCAAAAAGAACCCATCTCATTATAATTCTCTATTCTCCACTTACCGAATGGGAGAGGGAAAGAAGGGGAAGAGTGAGAAAAAGAAGGTGAAAATGGAGAAAGTGGAGGGAAAATCCAAGATGAAATACATGGCTTAAAGAATAATAAAGATCAAGTGGGGCAAAAAAAAGGAAAACTGCTATTTAAATATCTTGGGATCTCAACCTGCCTTCATTTTTCAGCATTTTTGGTGGCAGAAGAAGCCAAGTCTTTCTTTAGCAATGGTTTCTCATTACTTTTAGGATCATTGGCTAATTAGGTAATTAAAAAAAAAAAAAACACTGTACAGTTTCAAGGGATTCACATGTCTTGTGAAAATCAACGATGCACCCAGAGACAGAACTCTCGCTCACTCTGGACAATGTGGTATATCCTTATAATAATGTTCAAATACTCAGTGCAAAAACATATCGTGTGAATTCTTTTTATATATGTCCTTAAAATCTTCACCTCTCAAGTAGTATAGTATCAAATAATACAAATAAATGTGCTTCATTTTAGTAGGTGATTATATCATCAATAAGTTATTTCATAGAAGTGGGCCAATAAAATGTATGGTTCTAAAGTGATAAATACATGCATTTCCTAACTGTTATTCTGTGTATTCATTCATTCATTCATTTACTGAAAACCTGTGTACCAACTAATGTCAGCTCTACTTTATACAGTATATCTTATGGGTGAACAAAATGATGATGTCAGATCTCGTGGAATTTACAAGTAATTTTTGTTCACCCTTTATAAACATAATCTTTGTTTCCTAATAAAATGTTGGGATAATAAGCTGAATATCTCCCCTGCACATCAAAGTTTAACAAATAATTTGAGGTAACAAAGAATAAACCCTCCTCAAGCAAAGTATTTTCCTTACTAAATTCCAGACAACATGGAAACTCTTAACAATCATTCAACCTTTTTTCTCTTTATCAAGCCATAATCCCAATGTTTCATCATCTTAATAATCATTATAATGGGAATTGAATAAATACCTATAAATCTGGCTTTGAGAAAATGCTTAGACCTTTGGGGTGATTTTTTAATATAAATCTTTCCCATAAGACCATAAATTCGTTTTTGTTTTAAAGCCAGGAAAGTTTTTTTTTATAATTTTTTGGCTGCATTGGGTCTTCGTTGCTCTGTGTGGGCTTTTTCTCTCTAGTTGTGGTGAGCAGGGGCTACTCTTCACTGCGATGGCTTCTCTTGTTATGGAGCATGGACTCTAGGCATGGCGAGCTTCAGTAGTTGTGGCACACGGGCTTAGTTGCTCCACAGCATGTGGGAGCTTCCCGGACCAGGGATCAAACCCATGTTCCCTGCATTGGTAGGCAGACTCTTAACCACTGCGTCACCAAGGAAGTCTCAAGACCACAAATTCTTGAGGTTCACCATTACATCGTAGAACTTGGCATACAGTAATTACTAAATTAAAAGTTTTGAATAAGCAATTGAATGAAAATGAGTAAATGAATGCATGAGTAAAATAATATTGTAAATCAACTCAGAGTGCAGTTATTTTAACCTATAGAGATTGCAGTCAAATTTTTCTTTAATGGTCTTAGAAACAAAGTTTTCATTTAAGTTTGCATTTAGTCAAGACCTTAAGTAGAAAGACTCTATGGAAAAGATTTAACTGGATTTGAATTTAAAAGCATGTAAAATCCATCTACTTCTGTTATTAGTTCCTTCTTTCTTCTCACCCTTTTATCATATTGCCAACTCCAACTTTTGTGTCCTTATTTAATATCTTCTCCTGCTAGCTGTTCGACTCCAGTAGTGGTAACCAATAATTAACATTCCCTCTTTGTTTCATTTGCATATTATAATACTATTGGTTAAAATTAAACCAGTCAGAGTTGTGAGGCGGAACCACAGTTAAACATAAAAAACATTTTCAATGTCAGAAGAATACCATTATTTAAAATTAAAAAACTTAAACTTCATTGCACATCTGAAGGTCACTGATTTTCAGGAATAAGAAATGAATTGGTAAATCCTTCTATACATTCATTACTGAGAAATAATAATGTAAAGTGTCATGACTGATGTAACAATGTTTTGAAGATTCATTGGCATGACTGCACAATTCTGTTTCTTGGTATCTACTCTAATCATGGCATATAAGACAGTAAGAACTGGTGTCATACAGAAATTGGAAGTATATGTATTTGGAAATAAAACTGTACATTACACAATGAGCGAAGCGTAAAGTACCAAATATATCTCCAATTAAGTTCCATTAAATAGGTTTAAAACCAATCCCACAACTTTTGTGGCACTCCTCTCAAATTCAACATTTATAATAGCCATCTGGGTCTTGAAAGAAATGTAATCAAGAAGTAGAATATCTAAGGTATCAGAATCATGCTTATGTTAAGTCAAACAACAAACAGAAAAACTCAAAATGATTTCTTCTTATGCCTCCTTTAGAACATGTATCAAAGTTCCAAGTTGCTCACTTGAGAATTAGATTTTAGTATTAGTGTTAAGATATCAACAAGAATTGTAACCATCTTTTCAAAGATATCTCCACCAAAGAAAAATATTCACAGTCACTTTGTTCTCCTACCAAAAGATAATTCTGTGATTTCAAGCAAATTTATTAGATAGAAGTTTCTAAAGTTCTAAGTTATTGTGCCAGAATTAGGACAAGGACACTTAAAATGGTTCTCAGTTCATCGTTTTGGCTTTTTGAAGAATACCTATGACATAGTATTAATCGTTGGAGATCAATATGGATACCAGGCTTTCATGAGAAATATGTTTGTTGACCTTAATAAATCTTCAAGTGTGTAAATACAGAAATATTTGTACAGGCAATTTTCTGCTGAATTACTTTTTCCTCTGTGTGCATTCTCATACTGCAGTATATATTTTAACAACTTATAGTAAAGGTTTGATGTGATAGCAATTTTGCCCAAAGAGACATTTTTTTTATTTTTTTAAATAAATAAATAAATAAACAAATTTATTGGCTGTATTGGGTCTTTGTTGCTACACATGGGCTTTTTCCTAGTTGCAGCAAGCGGGGTCTACTCTTCATTGTGGTGCACGGGTTCCTCATTGTGGTGGCTTCTCTTGTTGCAGAACACAGGCTCTAGGCACTTGGGCTTCAGTAGTTGTGGTTCATGGGCTCTAGAGTGCAGCCTCAATCGTTGTGGTGCACAGACTTAGTTGCTTTGTGGCATGTGGTATCTTCCTGGGTCAGGGATTGAACCCATGTCCCTTGCATTGGCAGGCGGATTCTGAACCACTGCGCCACCTAGGAAGTCTCCCATCAGGTTTTTACTTCCCTAGTCCTCAAGTGAGAAAAAAGTCAACAATCACCAGACTTGTGAAAATTTTCTAACATGAGTAACATAAGCCAAAACAAGTAAGACAAATAAAGATAGATAGGATACAGGGTAAAATGACAAAAGCAACTTGAAAGAAATAAGTTATAGAAAGGGAAGAAAACACAACTATTAACGTCTTCACAGCGAGCGAGAAGAAGAGATTCACAGGCTTACAGGATGGTGGTCTCCTCTGTACCTAAGACACATTTTTAATTGCTTCACAATGGTTATTTTTAGGTCTAGTTACTTAATCCTCATTGTCATTCTAATGATTAACCTGCATTTATGTTTTGAAAACTTTCTGCTATTATAAATGGTGTTGTAACAAATAAAGCTTTTTTATTAGGGTAAATTTCTATAAAATTAACAGGTTTGAAAATATTTAAGGCTGTTGATAAATTCCATATTTTTTGAAGCAGGCATAGAAAATGTTCTGTGCTGGAAATGTAAAAAGAATCAACAACTAAACTGAATCATACATCTAACTTAAAATGATAGGCAGTCCCTAATTTACCAATGGGTAATGTTGGCAAAAGCTACATTCTGAGGGGTTTGTATTGGATTCAACATATGTTTGTTAAGTCACGGGAAGTGTTATAAAGTTCTCAACTGCTCACAGAAGAAGTTTTAGCTTTGAATATAGCTAAAGTATACTAGTAACCAATAATGGCTTCCTCTGGGTGCTTCTAAATGTGGAGTTCCTTGCTCCTTGTCTTTTTCATTCTTTATGTTTTGAATGTTTTCGGTGAGTGCCACCACTCCAAACCTCTTGGAAATAGGATTCTAAGCTTCTGAATGTCGTCTACCTACTTGAGCACTGGGGCTTGAGAAAAAAGAAAAGGGATGGAAAATTGGAGGAAGTCTTCTGGGATGCTGAGAGAAGCCTCCAGGACTGGGTACTTCCCAAGGCATTTTGGAGTGAGGTCTGGGAAAGAGAGGGAGCAAAAGTCAGAAAAACTCTGATGAAATCAATGTTAAAAAAAAAAACAAAAAAAAAAAACTACTTTCATTAAGAAAGAAAATTATTAAATCCAAGGTGGATATTAGTGTCAAGAGAAGTATCTTTTTGGTTTTATTTTTCTACAATATATAATGTAATACTTTTAGATAATTCAAATAATGTAAACATTCAAACATAAATTAAGATGATTTAATTAAATACATGTATATATTTATCTTCTAGAAAATACAGGATGAGTCGCTAGAAGAAAATCTATGTTTAGCTCAAGAGTATCAGAAATTACAGAATATATTCTTAACAGTAAAGGACAATTATTTCAACCTGTATGAAAAACAGCTATCACTTGATGGTTCAATTCGAGATAAGACACAGGTAGGTTTTTCATATTTTTCTAAAATAATCATTTACTTGACATATGTACCACAAAAATTAACAAGTAGTCAGTTGTGGGTTCTCCAATCTATGATGGTCTTTTATATGCCACCAAATGACATGTTTTCGTTTTGTAAAATTTTGTTTTATATTTTTGCCAACCTTTTGAAGTTGAATTTTGCAAGAATATTTTAGAAATGAAAAAAACTTACTTTCTAATCCACTATTTTATACTAATTTGCTTTTAATTATTGTGACCTGAACTACCAAATATTTGTAGCTCATAGAATTAAATATATTATCAAACGTCTCAAATTTCAAGTCTATCTGTAGGTAACTTTCCATGATACACCTCTAATTCTTCCTCGTGATGTATGGGCTCCATATTTTGGTTTCTATTTTCTTATTAAATATGAGACTTAATTAGAAACTTGGAGAAACGTGACCTCTCAGTTAGGGCTAGGGTTAGGGTTAGAAATCACTGGAAATTCTAACATATTTCTTAAAATCTTCCATAATACTAAAAGTGGAAGAGTAAAACACACAATATGCCACAAATCCAAAAGTAAAGAGAAATCTCCATTCGTAGTGTTAAGATAAAGCCGCTTCTTGTATATTCTTCTCCAATTGTTCATTGACAAGAAGTTATTTTCCTTTGAACCTTTGTTTCTTCCCAGAATTTAAATTTCAAAAACTAGAGGCATGATTAATTTTTAACAATTCACCTAGCTATAAAAACCAGTAGACCGCTGATAAATCCTTTCTCCTATTGTCACCGAGGTTACTACACTATCAATTAATAGTTTAAAACTTCAGTACTGTATTTATTGTTATGGAATATCGGGGAGACAGAAGGCCAAGATTTGAGTGTAGGCTCTACCAATTACTAGCTCAGTGATCTTGGCAAATTATTTACCCTTTCTGACCCCAGTTTTCTCATCTGTAAAATGAAGATTACCTCAGAGGAAAATTGATAGGAATAAAAAAAGAGACCGACCGCCATAGTTACTTTGAAAATAAAGTTACTATGCAACTGTAACTATTACATCACATTCATCTACTATTCATCTACTGCTTTGTTTCCCATCCATCTGCTCTCAAGTGAGTTAAAACTTCCAAATATATTGGAAGAGAGAGTGTGTATTTTTCCGTTAAAAATTTGTATTGAAGTAGTAGCAAGATGAAGGTAGATCAACAAATAAGTGTGTTTGGGAAAGAATTGAGAATAGTGTCAAAATTTTAGTGTCCTCAAGCCATTGTGCAGGATTCAAAGAAAGGATAACAGTGTATCCGTGGAGCTTTTGTCCAATCACTTCATGCATTTGACATTGTTATTGAGTTTAAACATGTTTCATTTGTTGCTGATAACTGAGAAGGATAAAATAATCAATGGCTATACTATATTTCCTTTTCTAACCAGGAGGGAAACAAAAATAAATTTTATATATAGTTCTTACCAGTTTGTGTAGAATGCTTAGGTGACAAATGATGAATAAATCAGATACCTGCATAAACAGTGCAGAACTCCGGCCTTTAAGAAAGATTCCTAAGATAGTATTTCCATAGTAAGAACCAAATTGTCTTGATGTCATTTTTGAAATTAAAGCACATCCTGATTCAAGATCTAAGGAGTGAGACCAGTATGAACAGACAGTGGGGCATGCTAGGAGTGAGACCCTGGTATGAACACAGAGTGGGGCATGCTGGGAGACTGGGTTTATGTTTGTGATGGTCCCTCAAACGCATCACTTTCAGCACACCTGTTTCAGGGAAACTTTCAAAGATTTATTTGTACTTCCAATCATTTTTCATTTCCATCCTTCAGCGATGGAGGTCATTAAGTGCAGACTGCCCTTGTCGGTGTCATGTAGGATCAATTTGCTGCAATGGACAGAGAGGCCTTATTGATGCTGTTAAATCTGTCAGTGAGAAATCGTATGTCATTAGCGTCTAATGCACTGCTTACAGGATGGAATTCGGCCATCAAAACCGAGAAAACCCTGTAATATTTTAGTTCATTTTCTTGATATTGCGGCATTTCCTTTGACAAGTTTAGTTTGGGGTACACAAAAGCACTGCTCAACATCTGATTCCCTCGTTGAATTTCCTTGTCAGATAAAGTGGAATTTTTTGTATCTTTTTCATGTTTTAGAATAATTTCATTGCTTCTGGACATACATTCCTTTTGGCAGGGTAAATAATTATATTTTAATTATCATGCTTCTCAGGGAGTATTATTCTTTCTACACAAATTATACACTTTTCTACTTCTCAGTATTTTTAGACCAAGAATAGTGAAGAAAGCTTAATGGAATAGTACAACAAATTAAATATAAAAATAATGTCCACTTCCTTAATACAAGTTTATATACAGATGGCTCAAATTTTAGAATGTTATAGTATTACTTTTGGGTGACAGAATTATGTCTGCTTCTTTTGTACATGCTTCTTTTTAAAAAATATTTATTTATTTATTTATTTATTTATTTATTTATTTATTGGCTGTGTTGGGTCTTCATTGCTGCATGTGGGCTTTCTCTAGTTGCAGTGAGCAGGGGCTACTCTTCGTTGCAGTGTGTGGGCTTCTCAATGAGGTGCCTCTCTTGCTGCGGAGCACAGGCTCTAGGTGCGAGGGCTTCAGTAGTTGTGGCTCCCGGGATCTAGAAGGCAGGCTCAGTAGCTGTGGTGCACAGGCTTAGTTGCTCCGAGGCATGTGGGATCTTCCCAGACCAGGGATCGAGTCCGTGTACCCTGCATTGGCAGGAGGATTCTTAACCACTGCGCCACCAGGGAAGTCCCTGCACATGCTTCTTGATACTTTCCTGTATGTTTAAAATTTGCAGTGATGGATATTTTACCCTTTAAAAATCACAAACAAGAAGTTATGCAAAATTCTTATTAGCCCTGTTTATGGGTAATGATAGAACAGAATCTAGTCTAAAACTTCTAAGATCTCAAAATTTAAGATAACACTAAAGAGGAATGAAGGAAAAATAACCGAAAAACAGGTTGTATTTCTATGTTAAAATGGACATTTTCATTATTTTCGTTGAACGCTTTCAGATATATTTTCATATTTTCTTTTTTTAAAATAAATCCATGAATATGTTGATAAAATAACCATGTGTTTGTTTTAATGGCTATCTCAAGTTCTATAGGCCTGCAAAGAAAGGTAAGCTAAGCAGGTGTGCAAATGTTGATGGTTCTGTTGGCTGAAAACAAGATCTCTTCCAAAACTGGTTAAAATATATTTTAATTCTTTTATAAACCATTTATAAAGCTTAACCTTTGCCCTTCTCCAATTCTCAGTGCTCTCACACTAAAGGGATACAGATTATTATAGAATCACTCAGTGCTTAACAAGCACTTATGTGGACCAGGAATCTCTGCCATGCAATTTGCAAACATTATTTTTGAAATGTCCCTCAGTAATCCTGGAAATGTTTCTATTAATATTATCATCATCATCTCCTGTATAACATATGGAACTGATATTGAGCTTGTCACATGGTAGCTCGAGTAGAGAAAGACTGACTGAGATAGAAACAAAACTCGGGATTTTCCTACATCCAACCATTTCATAACTATGACAGTGTCGCTCTACTGTAACATTATTAAACAATCCTATACATGTCTCATTGTGGTTAAAGCATGTGAAAACAACATAAATTATACATTATGTCTCTATTATCCAACTGAAAAGGATTATTTGATTCACTGATTGTTTTTTGTAATTTCATCTCATCGAAGCCACTTTTTCAGTGAAGATTTTCTGGTGAGGAAAGGTCTACCTGCTTAATTAGAAGCTATTGAATTTCCACAAGGATTACAGATAGGTGTCACAACTCTTAAACTGTAAAACTTTTGGACTAGGGGCAGCCTTAGAAATTTTACCCATTCTCTTTAGAAGATTGTGTTACAGATGAGGAACCTTAGGGCCAGTGGCTCAGGGATTTAACACATATACAGTTCATTGGGAGAAAAGTTGGCCTAGGACACAGTTGCCTTAACTTTAGTTCAAATATCATCCTCAAGGGACTATAGATGAGCATGTGCTGTGATATTTTTCCAAGGTTTGAGGGGACCGACAGCTGAGAAGTAATGAATAACAGCCATGGATATGCTCAGATTGGAGCATCATCCTTAAGTGACCTGATCTTGTGATGGATAGAATCATGTAGGGACCTGAATCAGAGGACTACTCTAAGGGATACTTCTGGACCTCACAGAATTCACACACTTCATTCATTCATTCAATTACTCAAAATAAATGATTAATCATCCATTGTACTGACAAAGATACAATAAAGGGCACAGGAATATGCCACCTTATCTCAGCTTCCATGCTGAAGGCTGTGATCCCCAGAGTCCAAGGGATTCTTTCCTAGAATAGACCATAGAATCAAAGCCCAACAACATCTGCTCTTCACCCAACCAAAGGACAAATCATGAATTTTTGCTATTTAATCTATATTACCTAAACCTCAATGGGCAGTTTCCATCATAAATTCTCAAAAATATCATATCATTCAGAGATCTCATTAGCACATTTTCTCTTCCCTCTTTCAGTTTTCAAACATGGGTTTCCTCTAAAACTCACTTTACATTGATTTTTTGAGGAGTAAAAGTCAATTCTAGCAATGAAAAAAATTATTTTCCTAAAAAAAAGTGAAAGCTGTTTTAGTTCTCATTTTTATAAATATTTCATATTGCTTGTTATCTTGCATGTATTAAAAATTGGATTCAAGTGGTGACTTTTATGTGCTTGTTTTGATGTAGATAGAAATTCATTTCTTTGCCAGGAAAACCATAATTTTTAAATGGTTTTGGCCTACAACTCTGTCAGTATCTCTTCCTCCCTCTCTTATGACACAGGTACAGGAGGATGTGCATGCACACACACACATTTGTTCTAAAGGAGTTGCCACACTTCATAGACTGATGAGCTTACATTAAATTCCTACTCTCCCTTTCTCTGAAGAATGCTCAGGAGACCTCCGAAGAACTTTTGTGATCCCTGAGACTGGAAGTAGAACGTTGGTCATTTCTGTTTTATCCCAATGAATTTCCCTTCTGCTATTCAAACTCCATGAGAGAAATACCAAAAACTAAGTGTATGTTTCTGGATAGTACTTTAGAAAAGTCAACCTAGGTTAAATCAGACCAATTCTTCAGTCCAGTGCCATTTTTGAATGAATTGTAGATTTATGTATCCTTTATGCAGTTTTGAGAAGATCTTCTGGTAAAGTTACATAACAATAAACAACTTTTTAATGATAGCAACACCTTAAAAGTGATATATTGAGTGTGAAGGGGTCCCTGATATGTCAAAAACACTCAAGGTAAAAAAATGAGCTGACTCCCCTTGGAACACTGAGGCCTTTGTACACTGTCAACAATGGGGACCTATCAAGAATAAATCCGGCTACAATCAGAAAAGTTTGAAAGACAAGCAGGAACTAGAGCAAGGTTGAATGGTAAGTTTCAACTGCACAAGTACACTTCTTCAAGACTGAGAGAGGTAATACATAGAAAATGTCTTGCCTAATACACAGGAAAAAATATGGAGAATCAAGCACAGTGAGGAAGGAAAGGAATATGTTCCAAATCAAAGAACAAGATAAAACCTTAGAAAAGACCTTGAGACTGCCCTGGCGGTCCAGTGGTTAAGAATCCGGCTTCCAATGCAGGGCACGTGGGTTCCATCCCTGGTTGAGGAACTAAGATCCCACATGCCATGGGGCAACCAAGCCTGCACACTGCAACTGCTGAGCCTGCACACCACAACTAGAGAGCCCACACGCTCTGGAGCCCACGCACCACAACTAGTGAGCTTATGTGCTCTGGATCCCGCACACTACGACTACTGAACCCACATGCTCTGGAACCTGTGCGCCGCAGCTAGAAAAAAGTCTGTGTGCCACAATGAAGATCCTGCACGCCACAACGAAAGATCCCACATGCCACAACTAAGGCCTGACAGAGCCCCCCCCCCCAAATTAAATAAATAAATAAAATACAGAGTTAAAAAAGAGAGAGAGAAAGAAAAGACCTTGATAAAGAAGTAATGTTTTTTTACTTGATAAAGAATTCAAAATAATGGTCATAAAGACGCTCACCAAACTCAGAAGTTTGGATGAATACAGTGAGAACTCCAACAAAGAGAAAATATAAGAAAGTACCAGAGAGAAGTCACAGAGCTGTAGAATACAATAAATGAAATGAAAAATACACTAGTGGGGTTCAGCAGCAGAGCAGAAGAAGCAGCAGAGAAGATTAGTATCTGAAGTACAGGGTAGTGGACCTCACCCAAACAGAAGCAAAAGGAAAAGAGTTTTAAAAGTGAAGATAGTTTAAAGGACCTATATGACAACATCAAGCAGAATAACATTCACATTATAAAGGTTCTAGAAGGAGAGAGAAAGGAGCAGAAAATATATTTGAGGATACAGTGGCTGAAAACTTTTCTAACCTGTGGAAGGAAACAGACATCCAGGTTTAGGAAGCCCAGAGAGTTCAAAATAAGATGAACCCAAAGAGACCCACACCAAGACACATTATAATTAAAATGTCAAATGTTAAAGAGAATTTTAAAAGCAACAAGTGAAAAACAACTTGTTACAAACAAACAGACAAAAATAACCCTAAGACCATCAGCAGATTTTTCAGCAGAAACTTTGCAGGCCAGAAGGCAGTGGACCAATATGGTCAAAATGCTGAAAGAAAAAACTTCCAACCAAGAATACACTTCCCAGCAAAGCTATCATTCAAAATTGGAGAGATAAAGAGATTTCCAGACAAACAAAAGCTAAAGGATTTCATCACCACTAAATCAGCCTTAGAAAAAATGTTAAAGGGGACTTCTTTAAGCTAAAAATAAATGGCACTGATTAAAAATGAGAAAACATATGAAAGTAAAAATCTCACTAGTAAAGGTAAATATTTAGTAAAGGTAGTAAATTAATCATTAATAGAGCTAGTATAAAGGTTTAAAGACAAAAGTAGTAAAATTAACAAAAACTACACTAATTAGCTAAGGAATATATAAAATAAAAGGTGTAAAATGTGTCATCAAAAATATGAAATTGGGGGCGAGTAAAAATGTAGAGTTTTGGAATGAATTCAATTTTAACTTACTATCAGCTATGTTGCATACATAGGATATCATAAGTGAACTCACGGTAACCACAAAGCAGAAATATATAGTAGATACCCAAAAGAAAATGAGAAAAGAATCTAAACATAAGACTAAAGAAAGTCATCAACCACCAGGAAAGAGAGCAGCAGAAGCAAAAAGGAACAGAGAGAAACTGTAAAAACAGCCAGAAAACAATTAGCAAAATGGCAAAGTGCATAGCTATCAATAATTACTCTAAATGTATATGGGCTCAATTCTCCAATCAAAAGACATAGAGTGGCTGAATTAATACAAAATAAAAACAAGACTCATCTATGTGCTACCTACAAGAAATTCATTTCAGATATAAGGACACACAGACTGATAGTGAAGAGATGGAGAAAGATACTCTATGCACATGGAAATGAAAAGCAAGCTGGTGTAGTTATACTCATGTCAGACAAAATAAACTTTAAAACAAAGACTATAATAAAAGGCAAAGAAGGGCATTACATAATAATAAAAGGGTCAACCCAACAAGAATATATAGCATTTGTAAATATATATGCAACCAACATAGGAAGACCAAAATATATAAAGCAAATATTAATAGCCCTAAAGGGTGAAATTGACAGCCATACAATAATAATAGAGGACTTGAACACCACACTTACATCAATGGACATATCATCACAGAAAATCAGTAAGAAAACATCAGGCAAATGACACATTAGACAAGATAGACTTAATAAATAAAATATTTGATCCAAAAGGAGCAGAATAAACATTCTTCTAAAGTGCACATGAAACATTCTCTAGGATAGATCTCATGTTAGGCCACAAAGCAAATCTCAATAAATTTTAAGAAGGTTGAAATCATATGAGGCACCTTTTCAACCAGTAGAAAAGTAGAAATAGAAAAGTAGGAATCAGAAGAAGAAACTGGAAAACACCAATATGCTACTGAACAGCCATTGGGTCAACAAAGAAATCAGAGGAGAAATCAAAAATACCTAGAAACTAATGAAAATGGAAATATAACATACCAAAATATGGTATGCAGCAAAAGTGCCTCTAAGAAGGAAATTCATAGCAATACAAGTCAAGAAATAAGAAAGTTTCAAGTAAACAATCTAACTTTGTACTTAAAGGAATAGAAAAATAACAAACAAAACCCAAGGTTAGTAGAGGAAGGAAGTAATAAAAATCAGAGTGGAAATAAATAAAATAGAGACTAAAATGACAATTGAAAAGATCAATGAAACCAAGAGCTGGTTCTTTTAAAAGATTTTCAAAATTGACAATCTTTAGCTAGAAAAAAAGAGAGGCCCAAATAAATAAAATCAGAAATAAAACAGTACAAGTTACAGTTGACACCATGGAAATATAAAGGATCACAAGAGAATACTGTGAACAATTATACACCAACAAATTAGACAACATAAAAGAAATGGATAAATTCTTAGAATCATACAATTTTCTAAGACTGAATCAAGAAGAAATAGAAAATCTAAATAGAAAAATCATGAGAAAGGAGATGGAATTAGTAATCAGAACCCCCACCCCCCCAAAAAAGTCCACGACCAGACAGCTTCACTGGTGAATTCTACCAAACATTCAAAGAAGGTATAATACCTATTCTCAACCCCCCACCCCAAGAAGGGAATGCTGCCAAACTCATTTTATGAGGCCAGGTACCCTGATACCAAATTCAGACAAGAACATCACACAATATCCCTGATGATCATAGATGCAAAAATCTTCAGCAAAATATTAGCAAACTGAGGTCAACAATATGCTAAAAGGATCATACATCATGTTCAAGGGGGATTTGTTCCAGGGATGCAAGAGTAGTTCAGCATCCAAAATCAATCAACATGATACACCACATTATCGAAATGAAGGATAAAAATTATATGATCATCTCAATAGATGCAGAAAAAACATTTGACAAAATTCAACATACATTTATGATAAAAGACTTCAACAAAGTGGGTATAAAGAGAATGTACCTCAACATAGTAAAAGCCATGCATGGCAATCACAGCTAACATCATACTCAATAGTGAAAAGCTGAAAGAGTTCCCTCTGAGATTAGGAACGAGAAAGGATTTCCACTCTGACCACTTTTATTCAACATAGTTTTGGAAGTGCTTGCCAGACCAGTTAGGCAAGAATGAATGAGTAAATAAACAAATAAATAAATAACATCCAAATGAGAAAGGAAGAAGTAAAACTGTCATTATTTGTGAGTGACATGATTTTGTATATAGAAAACCCTAACAACTCCACGAAAAAAAAAATCTGTTAGAGCTAATAAATTCAGTAAAGCATCAGAGTACAAAATCAGAAAGGGAAATTAAGAAAACAATCCCATTTACAGCTGTATCAGAAAGAAGAAATTATCTAGGAATAAATTTAATCAAGGAGTTGAAAGACCTATGCACTGAAAACTATAAGTCATTGATGAAAGAAACTGAGGAAGACACAAAGAATTGGGAAGATATTCTATGCTCATGGATTGGAAGAATGAATATTGTTAAAATGTTCATATATAACATTGCATTTAAGGCAATCCCTATCAAAACTCTAATGGCATTTTTCACAGAAACAGAACAAGCAGTCCTAAAGTTTGTATGGAAACGTGAAAGCCACTGTATAGCCAAAGCAATTTTGAGTAAGAAAAACACATTTGGAAGCATCATGTTTTATGACTTCAAACTCTATTACAAGGCCATTTTAATCAAAACAGTATAGCATTTGCATAAAAACAGACACATTGGTCAACGGAACAGAATAGAGAAGCCAGAAATTAACCCACTCATATATGTTCAAGGAGCCAAGAATCTACAATGGGGAAAGGATGGTCTTTTAAATAAATGGTATTGGGAAAACTGGAAAGCCACATGCAAAAGAGTGAAATTATATTATACACAAAAGTTAATTCAGAGTGGGTTAGACTTGAATGTATGACCTGAAACCATAATACGCCTACAATAAAACATAGGCAGTAAACTATGTGACACTGGTCTCAATGATGAAATTTTAGATCTGAGTTCAAAAACAAAGGCAACAAAAGCAAAGCTAAGCAACTGGGCTACATCAAACTAAAACTCTTCTGCACAACAAAGGAAACCATCAACACAATGAAAAGACAGCCTACTAAATGAGAGAAAATATTTTCAAATCACATATCTAGTAAGGGTTTAAGAGTCAAAATATATAAAGAACTCATAAAACTCAATAACGAAAAAGACAATTTGATTTTAAAGGATCTGAGGATCTGAGTGGACGTTTTTCCAAAGAAGGCAAGCAGATGGCCAACAGGCACATGAAACAACACTTAACATCACTAATCATCAGGAAAATGCACATCAAAACAATGAGATGTCACCTCACACCTGTTAGATTGGCTTTTATCAAAAAAGATAAGAAGTAACAAGTGTTGGTGGCGAGGATGTGGAGAAAAGGGAACCTTCATGCATTGTTGACAGGGATGTAATTTGGTACATCCACTATGGGAAGCAATATGGAGGCTCCTCAAAAAATTAAAAATAGAACTACCATATGGTCCAGCAATTCCACTTCTGGGTATTTATCCAAAGAAAATGGAAACACTAATTTAAAAAGATACATGCACCCTTTTCTTCATAGCAGCGTTATTTACAATAGCCAACATATGGAAGCAACCTAAGTGTCCATCAATGAATGAATGGGTAAAGATGATATGGTATATAGACACAATTAAATACTACTCAGCCATAAAAAAGAATGAAATCTTGCCATTAATAACAACCTGTATAGACCTTGAGGGAATTATTCTAAATGAAATAAGTCAGAGAAAGATAAATACCATATGATCTCAGTTGTATCTGAAATCTAAAATACAAAACAAAACAAACCCAAAATCATAGATACAGAAAACAGAATGTTTGCTGCTAGAGGGGAGGGGAGATGGCAAGTTGGCGAAACAGGTGAAAGACGTCAAGAGGTACAAATATCCAGTTATAAATAAGTCATGGGGGTGTACTGTACAACATGTTGACTATAGTCAATAATATTGTAGACAATACTTGAAAGTTGCAAGACAGTAAATCCTAAAAGCTAACTTTGCATGGTGCTAGATGGTAACTAGAATTATTATGTTGATCATTTTGCAATGTATGCAAATATCGAATCATTATTTTGTACACCCAAAATGAATATGACATTATATGTCAATTATACCTCAAATTTTTAAAGTAAATTTAAATTTTAAAAATGAGTAACTATTGAAAAATGAACAGATAGCCATTAAAAATATTTACTTTTGTCAGCTGAAGGCTATAACTCTCACAGTTTTTCTATAAAAGTCATCCTGAATATGACAGATGTCCCTTTTAAAATTCTGTACTATTCCATCATAGTAAATCACTGATTAAAAAAAAAGCTATACCCACAGCCAACACATTATCTGAGAAAAGGAAGATAATACCAGAGTGAATAATATAGCTTTAGAATTTTTGAAGTTGTATTAGATATACAGTCATTTTCAAATTATTTCCTTTGGTGCTGGTAATCAGAATTGTGTTGTCTTTCAAGGAAAAATCCTCATTTTAAAGAAATATATATGCAATGTACTCATAGGTTATTGAGAAAAGTATATAAAACAAAGCTACTGTCTGCATGATATACATAGAAAAAGAGCAAAAATGTTATCTGTAAAAGCAGAAAAGAATTTGGCTTGCTTGACTTTTTGTATCAAGCATGCTACAGCAATCTTTTGATTCTAATACGAAACTATAGTAAGGATCATTGCACTAATGCATGAGGATTTGTGATAATGTTGCAGAAATTTTACTGTCAAAACTGAACTGCAGTGTAATGACTTTTGTTATCATGGTTTCTAATAACTATTCAGCATGAATTGACCCTACATATGTTTTGCTGCAATAATGTGTCAGTAACTCAAAAAGCTAAAAAGGAAATAAAAAACAGCCAATACAATACTATGTATAACTTCATGATAACCTTTATTCATTCTTACTATTAATGTTGTTAAAACCATTACAAGACAGATACTGTGTAATCTGTAGGATCACGTGGAAATAAAAGCTTAGACACATTGTGACAGTTCTAACTAAATATACGTAAAAAGTACTTTACAAGAAAACATGTTCTCTTGCGTTTGCCCTGAGAACGAGTTACTGATTGGTCCCTTGCTACTGTGGAGTCTGGTACTCTCTGGTGTAGGGAACCTTTGATATGTTTCCTTTCTTCCCCATGCCATGTGCTAGTTTTCTTCTCCTTTTTATGAGATATCTCTCTCTTTTCTTTCCTTTATC
This sequence comes from Hippopotamus amphibius kiboko, assembly GCF_030028045.1. Taxonomy (NCBI): domain Eukaryota; kingdom Metazoa; phylum Chordata; class Mammalia; order Artiodactyla; family Hippopotamidae; genus Hippopotamus; species Hippopotamus amphibius. The sequence continues at coordinate 65,905,469 of NC_080196.1, forward strand.
TTTGCATCTTTCCGTCTTCATTGTAGTATATTTTAACGTCAGTATCTCTTTATTGTATTAAATAAGAGAAAATAAAAATACTTACTGTCTGGTACACACCTCCAGTGTGGCAGTCACCAAGCTCCGCATTTACAGCATGTGTGAAGCATTGAATGCTGCACCTACTCTATCATAAATAGTCAGTTACAGATAACATTATAATTCGTATTCTATTCTTATAATTTCATTTATAAAACCTCTATGAAACAACTGGAAATAGTCCCATTTTTTTTCCTCAGGAAACCAAAGGCTGCTATAACAAAGTACTACAGACTGGGTAGCATAAACAACAGAAATGTATTTTCCTAGTTCTGGAAGCTAGAAGTCCAAGACCGTGGTGTCAGCAGGGTTGGTTCCCTGAGGTCTGGAAGAAAGGGTCTGTTCCAGGGCTCCCTCCCTGGCTTGTAAATGACTGTCTTCTCCCCGTGTATTTACTTTGTCTTCCCTCTTTACGTGTCTGTCCAGATTTCCCCTTCTGTCTTCTGATAATGACACCAGTAACATTGAATTAGGGACCACCCTTATGACTCCATTTTAACCTAATTGTCTCTGTAAAGAAATTATTTCCAATTATAGTCCCATTCTGAGGTCCTGGGGGTTAAGAATTCAACATATAAATTGGGGGGAGGGGATCCAATAAAACCTGTAACATGTGCTTTGTTGTAACTTAAGGCCACACTACTTGTAAGTGGGAAACAGTGCTGAAATTCCAACCTAGGCCATTTGGGCTCAAGCCCACGGACTTTCTGCTACTCCACAGCTTCTCATATATTTCTTCTATCTTGCTCAACCTATTATTAATATATTGTGTATTGCTGTCTTTCTTTAAATGCAAACGTATTCAGTTATACATACTTTGTAACACCTATTGTACTGGACATGAGTTATGATGAAGCAGTGCCTAGTAATGAAATACTTTTTGATGGAGAGATTTTATGGTTTTACACAGGAAGAAGTAGTTCACGTATGTTTCTGAACAATGGTCAGAGATCTAAGCAGAAAAGTTCCTTTCCCAGTAAAGGAACTTTAAAATTCCCCTCCCATTGCCTCAGACTGGAGGATGTGTGTTTGCCAAAACGGATACTAATCCCATAGGAACTGCAGTAGAAATCAAGATGAAGACATAAGGTATACATGTTAAAAGAGAGAAAGAAAGAGAGCAGCTCCAAGCAGCAGCTAGTGTTTGCAAAGAATCTAGAGGGGAAGCAAAGCCTTCCGTGGAAATTTGATGCTAGAGCACCAAATTGAGATCCTGGGAAACATGGTGACATGACTAGAGTTAGATAGACAAACACCCCCCAAAAGTCAGAAAATCATATTATAAAGACTATTGTAATAATCAATGATGAAAAGATAGGCTGATAACAAATATATAGTACAAATAGAATTTCTCCCAAACACGACAGAGATTTGTGGAAAAAAGTTAAAAAGCTACTAAGTGCTGATAAGTAGAAACTCTCCTCCTTAAAAGAGCATTGGAATGTAAAAATAAGCAAAGGGAGAAATTGTGGTAACCCCACCTCCCCAAATTCCCAAATATCCAAATATATTGGAAGCATGTGGGCTGAGGTATTACCGCAGTGAATCCCCTCTCACAATCAAAGATCCAGCTTCTTTTTTTTCCCACAGTAACTCTGTTTTACTTATTTTTATTTATTTTACTTATTTATTTTTTGTTTTTTAAAGCTCTTTATTGGAATATAATTGCTTTACACTGTTGTGCCAGTTTTTGCTGTACATCAAAGTGAATCAGCTGTATTTATACATATATCCCCATATCCGCCCCCGCCTGCGACTCCCTCCCACTCTCCCTATCCCAGACCTCTAAGTCATCACCCATCATTGAGTTGATCTCCCTGTGTTATGCAGCAGCTTCCCACTAGCCATCTATTTTACATTTGGTATTGTAAATATGTCAGTGCTACTCTCTCACTTCATCCCAGCTTCTCCTTCCCCACCCACTCTGCCCCGTGTCCTCAAGTCCATTCTCTACATCTGCATCTTTATTCTTGTCCTTTCACTGGGTTCATCAATACCATTTCTTTGTTTTTTAAAGATTGCATATATATGCATTAGCATACGATATTTGTTTTTCTTTTTCTGGCTTACTTCACTCTGTAAGACTCTAGGTCCATCCACCTCACTACAAACAACTCAATTTCATTCCTTTTTATGGCTAATAGTCCATTGTATATATGTGCCACATCTTCTTTATCCATTCATCTGTTGATGGGCATTTAGGTTGCTTCCATGTCCTGGCTATTGTAGATAGTGCTGTAGTGAACATTGTGGTACATGTTTCTTTTTGGATATGGTTTTCTCTGGGTATATGCCCAGTGGTGGGATTGCTGAAGATCCAGTTTTTTAAGAGCCATATTTGCCAGCTTGGATGGGCTCTTTCTTATGTGGGGATATGAGAACCAAAGGTATCCCTCATGGGTACCTGTGGACAGTCCATCTGAAGTTGATGTTGCAACTACGTACCAGTAGCAGCCTGGCATGCCTGTGACAGAAAAGCCTGGGCTGCCCCAAATAAAGAGCCAGCTGCTCTTCGGCGTGTCCCTAGTGACGCCTCACCCAGGTTTCAGTTTCAGGGATACAGAAATAATTCCAGAATGGATCCAGTTATTATTTTTTCTTTTTCTAAAAATTTTATTGGATTATAGTTGATTTCAATGTTGTGTTAATTTCAGGTGTACGGCAAAGTGATCCAGTTATAATACATATACATATATTCATTCTTTTTCAAATTCTTTACGCACACTACTATATATGAGATAGGTAACCAACAAGGACCTACTGTATAGCACAGGGAACTCTACTCAATACATGGTTATAATCTGTATGAGAAAAGAATGGGTGCATTTAAAAGGAACATAGTGCCTACAAAGGAAAATAATATCACACTAACTTCAGACTTAACATCCTCAATGTTTTATGGTGGAAGACAGAAAAATATCTACATAAATTTATAGAACAAATTAAGGCACTCAAGAATGCTGAATCAGGGCAAATTATTGTTTACATGATGGAAACAGGTATTTCTGAATGCACAAACAAAAAAACAAATACAGCAAGTTTTAAAAATCCAGATGGCCAGTAAGCATAGGAAGAATGTTTCTACCTCTCTAAAAATTGTATACATACAAATGAAAATGAGGTACACGTTTTCAACTCTGTTTTTAAAACGTCAATTAGATTGATTATACACAATGATGGTAGGGGAAAGTGTGGGAAAAGAGACATTCATAAAAGACGAGAATGTTTGTTTGTCCATAACCTAATTCACCAGCCTACCTGTATCTGCTCCATAGTTGCAGTCATTTTTCCTGTTAAAATGGTAGTGTTTCCGCTCCTAACACAGATAAGGCCCTTCACATGTGCTCTGAATTCCATCCCCTTTCACCTTCTCACAGCCTTCATTCATATAATTTTCCATCCTTCTGTATCCTCAGATTTTTCCTCTGCACTGGATTATTCCCATCATCATACAAACACGGTCTAGTATTAACCATCTCAAAAACCCTCTTTTGATTCCACATTCCATAGAGCCCTTCATTTTTTATTAAAACTTTTGGAATAAATTATCTGCATTTACATTCTCTTCTCCTTTGAAGTACCACTTCAATGACTTCCATGATGCCAAACCCAATAGTATATATCTGGCCTCATCTTGCTCACTAGCTCACCAATATTCAGTTGCTGTTAATCATTCTCCTTCTTGAAGCATCCTTTTTGGTGGACACCGCCCCATGGTCTCCTGATTTTCCTCCCACCTCACTGAACACTGTGTATCTCTTGTATTAGCAATTCTTACTTTCTTTGCGCAACCTCCAAATGTTGGGATACTCCAGTGCTCAGTGATAGGATCCAGTCACTTTTGGATCGACATCCTCGCTTTAAGTGGATGCCTAAATATGGATGAAGTGCACGCCTAAATATGGGTGACGTGCACAAGCATAATTTTGAGCAAAAGAAGCCAGACAAAGAGAGCACACGCTGTATGGTTTTTTGTTTTTGTTCTGTTCTGTCTCTATAAACAGGCTGAATTAAGCTATGCTGTTAGAAGTCAGGAGAGTAGTAACCCTGCTGGGAAGCAGGGACGGGAAGAGGACATAAATGGGGCTTGGGAGATGCTGATAATCTTTTCTTTCCTGATCTGAGAGATGTGTTCAATCTCAGTATAAGTCATTGAGCTATATACTTTTGGTGTGTATGTTTTAATATATGTGTATCATAATTAAATGAAAACTTAAAATCCTCCAGTGACTTACCACCATATTCAGAGTCAAATCCAACTACTTCCCCTGGCCTCCCAGACTGCATAACACACTCTGTCCCTCCCTCACATCAGCCTCTCACTCAATCCACTTTGCTCTAGCCACTGGACTCATTCTCAGTATAAGGTCCTTGAAATTTCAGATCCTTTCAGATGTACCTTTCCCCCTAGATTTCCGATACTTGTCTCCTTCTTACCATTTAGCTATCACATTACAAGTCCCCTCTGCAAGCAGCTCTCACAGAGCCCCTAAAGCTGTCCCTTACCCGTCCACTCTCGTGTCACCCTATTTTATTTTCTTCATAGCACTTAACACGCTGCTATTTTATTTTATATTCATTTGTTCATGGTCTCTTTCTGCCAACTGAATGTAAGTTCAATACGGGCAAAAAACTTATTATCTTATTCACAGCCATAACTCTAGCACCTAGAAGAGTGCCTGGTAAATATTTTTTCAATTACTGGTTGATCATGTCCGGTGGGGTATCTAACAAAATGTTTATGCATACCCACTGAGACGGCATTTCTAGTTCTGGGAATTTGTAAGAAAATAATCTGAAAAAGTCTGCAAAGATATGTATAATGATGTTGATTATTTCTAAAGAGGAAATTGTCAGCATATTCAACTTACTGCAATATAGAATTATCTAAGTATATTACAGAAATGGTATACAATGGAGTATTATACAGTCTTTAAAAGGAATAAATAGCCATGGTATGCATTTAATTGAAAAACCAAGCTGTAATTCAACTTGTACTGTATGATTCCTGCTTTGAATTCCCATATGCATTAGATTTTTATTACATTTATTTCTAGTGGGCTATCTAGAAAGCTGTCTTCCAAAAGTTAACAGTACTAAAGGCTGTGGAAGAGTTTCATTCTCTTCCTCATTTCTTTCTTTGTTTATTTTGTTTTTATGATGAGCATTTACTGTTTCATGATGTAAAATGTAAAGCAATTTTATGTTATAAAATAAAAGATAAAAATTAATAAGGGCCTTGAAAGAAGAAGTGGGCATTCCAAAGTAAATATCATGGGACTTTGAAAAATGCAGGACAGCCGGAAGAAAAATCTAGAAAAATCGAGACCAACTAAAATCCCAAATATTCTCAGCTCCCACTGTAAATTCTTTTTACTGTAGTTCATTTGCTTTGTTTATTTAAAATAGGTATAATTCTCTTTAGAGAATGTGGATTCAGTTATTGTCGTGAGGGTTTGTAATCTTCACAGTCTGAAGTAATTACACCTTTTATGGGAATTATTCTACCTTCATACAAGGATAAGGTGTATCCTACATGACAGTTTGAACCAATGTTGAAAGAGAGAATAGGAAAAACCCTAAAGCATCCCTTAAAATATCTATTTATAAATTTAAAATCATTTTATTTTTTCTGTGGTGATGCCACACATACACTTAAGAAATAAGGAAACATTTTAATCTTCTTTCAGTTAGAGACACCTGAAGTCATTACAAATTTGAGTGTGAATTCTGTCTCTGATAAAACCTTGGGAAAGTCACCCAGTCAGTCTGTATCCTCCAATTCTCTTTCTTTTTCACCTTATAGAGGTTACTGTGGAGACTGTACATGAAGATGTATGTGATAGCCTAGCATAAGGGTTTTCGAATAGTATATCCTCCTAAATATTTGTTGACCACGGGCTAAATACGTCTCATTTTTGATTGCCTTATGGGCACCATCTTCAATTTCTTTTATTGCCCGAAATGCTTTCAAGGGCGATATCCTCATATTTTCTCTATATTATTTGTGTTTGCTTGCTTTTTAACCATGTTTTTAAATGTAGCTTGAATCCTCTAATTACAAAGTAATAAATATACAAGGCAGAACATTTGCAAAACACAAAAATGATCAGACTTTGTCTTTGAATTCATTAAAAAGTATGGTATCAATGACTAAAACTGGAAACAAGTATCTTGATGGTGATTAACTAAAACAAAGAAAAGGCAAAAGGATTTTTTTAAAGTCCTCGCATGTCTCACTCCTTTTAAGACTTTTCTGTGGAGTGTTGGTAATTTTTACAGTAGCACCACATTGTTGATTAATATTCTAATAAGACAGATTTCCTTAAGGTATCTGTTTTGTGTGTTTATCTCCTATTTATACTGATTAAGTAAATTTATAATTATCTAGAGATTGGTAAGAACACTCTAAATTACTTAATTCAGGTCATCTAATAGCAGTTGACAAGATGGTCCCCAGGACCAGTTCCTGGCAGCTACATCAAAATATTAGTACAACTTGAAATTGAAATTTCAATTATCCTTTAATGGAACATTCAAGCATGTTGTGCATCCACCCACCTAAAAATAATGTGGTTAAAGTCATATTTTCCCAAGTTTTGTCAATGAAAATGTGACAAAGAGCAGATTCTAAGACCTCTTGAAAATAAGATGGATTGTCACTTTCATTTTTCCTTGTCTCTGAGGCCTGTGATGCTATCACAGAACAAGATTAAATAGGTCTGGCATGATTTGCTATTCAGAAAACCATGTTGGTGTTTCACAGGACCCGTACTTTTCCAGGTGATTAAAATTTGATTGATTACTTCTTCTGGTGTCTTCCCAGGTAATCTAGTAACCAAGTTCAAGTCTTTTACCTCTTTAAAAATACATAAATATTTTGTCTTTTCCAAACTATTTTCATTTGAAATTTTTAAAGCCCTTAAAATGTTACCAAGACTTCTATTATCCTGATTTTCATATGGAGAGCTGATTTTCCTTGTCTTGTGATCTTTATAGACAGCACTTTTTGCTTTTCTGTTAAATGTCTACATGGCTAACTTATTCTCCTCCGGTGTCCATCCTTTCATCTTGGCTATTTCACTCTGCTCAACAGTTTACAAGCAAATACTTTCTCCTAAAAGGCCATGGTGAACAAGTCATTAAACTCCAGCCTGTTTGCTGCTCACTGTATAAACCTCTTCATTCAATAATTCACTATAATTAAACAAATATTGATGGGGCATGTACTGTTTTTCCTTCTCCATCTTTCAGTATAGCAGTTTATTTTCTAAGTCTCTTCCCTAATTGATTTGAAGATTTATTTCCATATTTATGGTTCTTTGCTGATAATAACTCCTGTTCCATCTTTGTAATGTGTCTCTAAGAATCTGTGCCATATTTTCTATAGCATTTGTCTTTATTAATCAGAATCAATTTAAATTTGAAGCACTATCCCTTTGTCTTTAATGCCATGTAGATTTCTGACTTTAACCAATTTTGTCTATTGCTGTTTTCATTGGCCTTCCAGTACGTAGCCAGATTACATTTCTTACGTGGCTTCTTGCCAGTACCCTAACCTGGCTGATATGTACATTCCTAATGGCCTTTGTCTTAATCTTCAGTACTTTATTTTAGAGCATCTGCTGTGCTAGATGGAGGGATAAGACAGATGAAAGATCTAGATGGTGTCCACACATAAGGGGCTGGCTAGTAGACTTCTTTTTAATCTTCCTTTACCTTTGAATTTATTTCATTGTCATTATCATATGATTCAAGATTTACATCTACAGTCATTTCCTCAACTATTTCATAGCAACAGAAGGCAAAGCAAGATAAATCCAGTTACCTTGACACTAAAAATATGTTTCCAAAGTGATGTCTGTAAATAACTTTTCTAGAGATCTGGGTAAAATCCCCAACTGATATGTGATTTGAATCAGAAATTTCCACTAAACCAAGGCATAATATTCCAGTAGAGTCACCTGTAGATATCCATCTTGGCAAATCTTGAATATCTGTAAAGAAACACTTCAGCAGTATCAATGATCTGCAATTTATATATCATCAAAAAATCACTTTTATTTGGTTGTACATTTGAACATCTATGTGTGTTATCTAGGAATTTAAACAAAAAATAACATCACTTTGTGAAGACCTGGCTGAGGTCCGTTTTCTCATTAACCCCTGCTTGCCTCATCTCCAATGTAATCCATGGCAAGATTTGGTATTTAAAATTTTCCATTTAGAGAGTTTCTCTACAGAAGTAGAATGAATGGTTAAATAGAGAATATATGCTATCATGAAGTCTTTTGAAATTATTTAAGCAAATACCAGAAATAGATTTTCAGATTCTCTCCCTTCTGTCCAATATCAAAATAAGCGATCAAGCAGAGTACTTACGTATTAGTAAATTTAAAGTAAAATTTGTAGATTATATATTATTCAGAAAAAAAACTTGGCAGTATATTTACTTTCATTTATGATTTCTATTTGTATTTCATTGAGGGGAGAGTATTATGTTATTTTGAGTTAAATAATCATTAAATTGATCCATATACATATTTTCTTAACGCCCATGTTTTAGCAATAAAAAATTAGAGTCCCCGAATCTATCTAGTTTGGGGTTAAAAAGGGAATGGGTAAGATATTAGAAGTAATGTCATAAAACTTAATTATAAAAATGTAGATTAAAAAGGTAACCATGTCATTCAAATTGAAGTAAGCCTGATAACATAGCTGAAATATTTCTGTGTTTTAATGGACTGGAAAACATGTTACATAAACGTGTAACTGTTCTAGATTTTTAGGACATATAATTTTCTAAATGCAAGCAAAGTATAAGGTTTTTCTTCAGCACAAAAATCAAAAATAGGCAAAAATGTGAATATGTAATAGAATAGGCCATTTTTTATATCACTTGGTTATGGGTTTAATAAAAGAAATGTTTGCTTTTGTTACTCATTGGTTTTTGCTTTGTTTTTGGTGGCACCGCCATTAAATTTTCTGCATTTTTCCAGTTCATGTAAAAATCAGAGTAAAGCCATATTGAGAGAAATATTCTGTTTTTATAAAACTTCCCATACATGTGCATCACATATTTTCTCAAAGAAACTTCAAATTAACAAACTTTATACAGTGAGCAAATTTGGAGCAAACTTCAGCATAACAGTGGTTTTCCTTAAGCATCAGATTCAGTGTTTCCACCAATGGTGGGAAAGTTATGGCTGAGTCCAGATTTCAAAGCTCAACAGCAATGTGCTACTTCAGAAAGCTAAAAGAAAAAGAAAAAGAAATTGCAAACCTTTTGTGAGATAGGTAGAGCACATAAAATTGCTTATTCATTTATTCCACAATCATATTTGAGGAAACTCGAACTCTGCTGGCAGTGAAAATTCAAAGACAAGATAATGCCTGTATCTTGGAGGAGATTGCCAGCACCATTAGCAATGGAGTTTCCTCAAAAGATGTTATGAAATCTCTATGGTGAGTATTTTTAATAGAGTATTACATGGAAATTCAGTAATGGCTATATTTTATTTGATACAGTAAAATAAATCTCCATAAAGTGGCATTTATCAATCAAAAACTCACATTAGTTGGCTCCTTATGAGTGATGCTATAATGACTTATGTTGATAAATAATTTAAGAAGTGAAAGAAATTAAAAGAAACTTGAGACTCCTTATAACTCATCCCAGGCTTCAGAGAGAAGTAAAGACAGGTACAAGGTAAACATGGTAGAAGAGGCACACACTTCAGAGAAAGGTATATGCAGTGGCTTAGACCAAAATAAAGGCAAACACTGAATCAATCAAATAATCAGTAGGCAGCAGGGGTGCAGATGGTTTCCTAGAGAGCTGGACAATAGGGAAGGTGGGTCAAAGACCTGGAGAGTTAAATGAGACAAATCAGGAAGAATCTTATAAGCTGGGTCTAATAGCTTTGGGTCTTATCCCTCAGGCAATGGAAAATCATTGAAACATTTTAAGCCTGATGTGGAGACATGGCATGATCAAATTTATGTTTTAGAAAAATCACCCTTGAAACAATATGTAGATGGACCTGCAAGATTTGAACTGGAGGCAGGAAAGTCTACTTAGGAAGTCATAAAATATTCCAGGTTAAAGGTAGTGACAGACTATTCTGACACAATGGCAACATGAGGAAAGTGAATGGTACACACTGGGAAAATTTTTAGGAGGTAACAAGAAAAAGACTGGAGGTGAGAAGTAAGATAGTAAATGAGTCTGACACTCATTAAGCAAATTTGTATGACTTTTTTTTTAAACTTTTACTGAAATGTAATTGACATACAATAAACTGCATATATTTAAACTGTACAATTTGTTATTTTTTCTTATTAGTAATGTATATATGGCAATTCCAATCTCCCAATTTATCCCACCCCAAAGCTGCCCCCACCCCCTACTTTCCCCCCTTGGTGTCCATATGTTTGTTCTCTACACCTGTGTCTCTATTTCTGCCTTGCAAACCTGTTGATCTGTACTATTTTTCTAGATGCCACATATATGCGTTAATATACGATATTTGTTTTTCTTTTTCTGACAACTTCACTCTGTATGACAGTCGTATGACTTCTTTCTGTATTTAAGGCCTTATGCCAGTCACCAGAAGCATAAAAATATCTTTGGTTTGGGTGATTGTGTAAATCCCGAGGCAAATTACTGGGATGGCTCATAGAGTTGAGGAGCAGGCTTTGCATAGAAAAGAATGTATTCCTGTCTGCGTGTGCTGAGTTTGAAAAATTGATGATGCAGAGTAAGCAGCTGCCAATACCAAATTAGAATACAGGTAAAATACTGAAGGTAGAGAATAAATCTGGGAGTCTGGAATTGAATTTGTTTGATTCTGCCTTTGAATTATTTTTATCAGAGTTTATAAATATCATATTTATGATAAAATTTTTAATACTTATGTATCAAGTCTTTTTACGTGTTGTACATGTGTTATCACAGTTAATCTCCAAAATTCTGTGTTGCAGGAATTATTATACCCATTACAGAAATAATTGTGCCAAGCTGAGTCTCACTTTGGGCCATGAATATGTACTTTATACAGGTCCTTTTCATTGAATACTATACCAAATCCGTGTTTAATCATTTATTTCCTTCCTTAATAAACATTCAAACTGGAGTCCAACTAGAGGATGGAAGATGCCTTAGAGGACTGGGGCGGGGAGGGTGGGGGGGGACTCGAGGGGGGGTGAGTCAAGGAAGGGAGGGAATACGGGGATATGTGTATAAAAACAGATGATTGAACTTGGTGTACCCCACAAAAAATAAAAAAATAAAAATAAAATAAACATTCAAACTCTTAATGCTTACAGTTTAATCCGTTCACTCTTCCTAATTTTTCCCTTTCTCTTTCCTCCCCACCCTGTTTCACTTCTCTCTCCCAGTCTCCCTCCCTTCTTCCTTTCCTCCCTCCCTCTTTTCCTTCTTCCTTATCTCCATGATAGATATTTGATAGGCTTTTACTATTCAAATTGTACAATGGTACTAAAAAGTCAACTTTCTTTTTGCTGTCACACCATATCCTGATTAATATTTTCTTTGTCTTTACATGCCTTTTTTTAAAGCCTGTGCTGAAATTTGGGCATGATCTCAGTAGCTCCCTCTTTCAAATAATGGTATCTTGGGACTTAGACACACTGAGCAATGTTAACTCGCTACTATTCTAAAACAAAGAAACAACAACAACAAAAAATCCCTGAATTATTAGGTAAGATTCCAAAGTCTAGCACTTTCTCTTGGAAAAATGTAAAACAAAAAGATAGCAACCAGGAATGAGAACAAGAAAACCCTTTCCTCGCTGGCAGCCCAGCCCCTGACGACCTCCAGTCTCCTTTCTGTCTCTGTGGATTTCTCTATTCTGGACATCTCATTTAAATGGAATCATATAATATATGATCTTTCACAACTAGCTTATTTGACTTAGCATAATGTTTTCAAGGATCCTCCAAATCATATTTCTCTACTTCATTCCTTTTTATTGTTGAATTATATTTCATTGTATAGATAGATCATGTTTTGTTTATCCAGCCATCAGCTGATGGACGTTTGAGCTGTTTCCACTTTTCAGCTCTTCTGAAAAATGCTTTTATGAACATTTGTGGTTTCATGGAGACATATGTTTTCATTTCTGTGGGATATATAACCAGGAGTGGAAATTGACAAAACAGTTATTTACAGTACTCTGCATAGCTCACGATTTGTGGTGTTCGGGTACAGTATACCATTTTCTTATTCTGCCTGTTCTTTACCATTTTCATTTTTAAATGCTAGTTGGGTCCCTCTAAACTGATGTAACTTTACGTGAATTACTACCCACAGTTTGAAAAACCCTGGGCTGGATGATTCATAAGGGTTTTTCTAGAGTTAACACAACAGTATTTTATACGGCCTTATTGTTCTAGGTGCTTCATAAACAGTTTTCGTTTAGTGTTCGTAACAACCCTTGGAAGCAGGCGTAATTAGCCCCATTTTATGTAGATGTACACTGAGAATCAAATAAATAAAGTAACTTTGCCTCTGAGGCCCATGCTGTTGTGTGCTTTATTGAAATAACATCCAGCTATGTTCAACTGATCCTTTCCGTCTTACTGAGGCTTCTGAGAGTTCTCCCAGGTCGGTCATTTGAATGTCTTTGGATCCTTGCTTTTACCATGTGGCTGAATGAGAAGTGTCTTTTAGCCTACTTGCTTATTTAATTTATTTATTTATTTATTTACTATAAAGTTTACATTTTTCTTTTTTCTGTCTGTACTGTTAATATATACTTATTACACAAAATATGGAAAATAGTGAAATAAAAAAATCGAAAACAATCATTCTAAACGCCTGCAATCCCAACATGAAAACATTTTTAGCTTCATGGTATATATACTTCCAGTCTCTTTTTTAATAAAACGAGACTCCTCCTGCATATAATGGTCTACAAATTGGAAAAGTATTCATAATACATGATTGAGTATATTTGCTTTTTGCCTTATACTGAGTCTATCCTTCATCAATAATGGACTTCCCTTGACTACTGAGTTTACAACCTCTTATGCCTGGCTCTCTTTTGTTTCCTTCCCCAAAAGAGCATGAAATTAGATTTTCCAACTTTTAAATGTTGGGAGTTTCTGGATCTCTGACAGTTTCCTCTCAGGAAAAACTCCCAAGATTCCTTAATCTTCACTTTTAGCTAGTTTATTACTTCTCCCACAATCTATTCTGATTATTTCCAACTTTGCCCCACTTCCCAGGCTTCTCTTTTTCTTGTAAAAATCATTTTGAACAAGAACAATGTAATGCCTCTGTCCATTTTGCAATATTTTTACCAGTGCCAGTTGGTAACTTTCTAGATAATTTGCCAACCCCAATTCATAAGTTTGAAACCATACTTGAGGACCATCTCAGAGACAAACTGATTAAAACTTTAATTATTAGGTCGGGGGAAGTAGATTCAAAAGATAGCTTGTAGTAATTCTTAAAAGCTAAAATAATCCCTGCATGCATTTTGGATTATAAATTCTTGAGAACAGGACTGACTTTTAATTCAGCCTCTTTCCTGTGACACAGGTGGTGTTTCGTAGATCTTTGCTTGATGATTATAAGTGAACCGACCCCATCTCATCCCTTCTCCCTCCACCGAGATAAAGGCAGAAGCCAGATAGGGGTAGTATTCACATTTCAGTCATAGGTAGTGAGCAGTATGGCCATATGTGCCCAAGGAGGCAATGTCTTTTTTCTCTTTATTTAACAAGCATTCTTGAGTTCTTGTGGTAAACCTATCTCCCACAGTAGGTGCTCATAAATTGGTGGTGGGAGGAATTCAACATGATTAGAAGTCTGTGTCCTTCCCTCATTGAACGTATAACCTCATTGTGTAGGCAGAACCTTTCCACATTAAGCATTAGAGAACACTCACAAAGAATAGGAAGTGAAAAGTAAGATTGGGGTTTCTTTTTCACATGAAAAATACTCAGTGGTTTGTCATATTTATTTTATATGAATACATAGGTCATGGGAATATTCTTTGCAAAGTGGATTCAGCACAGGATGACTCATCTAAATGCAAACGGCAGAAATAAGTAATAATCATAGGAAGGACTGTATTTTCACTGGGATAGAGAATGTGAATAACTACACATAAAGGTTGAGAAAAAGCATTAGTTGCTTTGCTCTGATGATCTGGCTTTAAAGGCGACATTCTGGTATGATATTTTAAGCTGTAGATAAAACATAAATGGCATATTAAAATTAGTATTTTAATTTAAAGTAGTATTTTCATGAAGACAGATCAAAGATTTCATATCTTAGTTATTTTACATACCAGTGGACAAAGTATTTTTCTAAAGAAACATAAACAATTTTCAAACTAAAGGGTGTTATAAAATGTTACCCAAATAAATTAAAAAGCTAAATTGTATTTTAAATTATTACGTAACTTGAAGTACAAATACATTTTAGAACATTAAGCATTATTTTACTTTTGACACTGTTTTGACTGTATACACAGATTGTTTCGCTTGTGTGTTTTTTTTTCTCTTTTTGACTCTTTAATCTCTGAAGGCAGAGATCTTATAACCTATTTTTTGTATCTACTTACATCTTAGATGTTCTCATTAAATGTTGATTGAATTGAACTCCCCCCTGAATGTTATTTTTATCCCTGAATGTTTATTTTTATCATTTTGGAGTTATTTACCTTTCTTACCAGGCGTAGACTGAGTATATTCTTAATTTGTTTTGGTTTTTCACAAAGAAGGAAATACAGTTTTGATCACAAAATATTGCCTATGTTAGTCTATTTCAGTCTGTTCCTTGCTCTGAGAATGGAGCCCTCAACCATTTGAATCACCGTAAATGAAATAAGAGGTGTTTCCTTACTCATCTAGGTGACGTTAGGCCTCTCCACAGGTTGCAGGGGTGGATTTGGGATGATGGAGCAAGTCCACGGGGAAAGCCATCTCAGTCCAGGGGCTGTGCGAATGGATTATCTTATGGAATGAAGCCTGTGATTTTCAGGCTGATGTCCAGACACCAGATGGCTTTAAAATCCTTTCATCCACAACACTAGCAGCCTGCTTTAGTTACATTGCTCTTGCTAATATTTGTAGAGCATCTATATGGTCCCCAGTGCATGCACTTTTTATTCTAGTAGACAGACATTATTCCTTTTGAAGCTAGATCACATGGCTCCTGGGCTACGTTGCAATCATTGACATTAATCACTATTTGTCCAGCCTTAGGCTGTAAACTTCCTATATGTGCATCCCCTGGGAAAGGACTTTTCAATAGCCTGTTCATAAAAACGATAAAATGACTTACCGCTGTCAGGAGTTTCAAAATTAAGTGGTACATCTTCCTACCCAAATACATGTTAATAATAGACAGTTCAGGTTGCTCAGAACTCAAAAGATCCTGCATCCTAAAGATGGATGAAAAAACTAGTTTATGAGAGCCTAGCACAAAAACTTCCTCGTCATTTTCAAAACCACACAGGCTAATTTCAGATAGTAAGAAATGGTTTTATGAGAGCTATTCATTCCAAGAGTTCTGAATATTCCTTAAACACTACATGTGTGTGTTTATCCTCCTCTGAGCTTTTGTCTCCTCTTGAGCAGTAGGAAGAGGAATTTCGCATCTGTATAACGGTGTGGTTGGACTCTGAATACTTCTCTTTTAAATACTGACCCATACAAAGTGTAGACATAACAAAAAGGGCCTCCTCGCATGGTTGCAAACTTTCTGAAGTAAAAATCATTATCATATAACTGCAATTTGTAATCCTATTACCCTCTTAGGTGGTAGAATTCTGAATTTACCTAAGTTGACAAAGAAATGAAATTTTGCAGCTTTTGTCTGACATGCATATTGTTTATGATTTTAGGGATTATATTCATTTTCAGCCTTAAATTCACAGAATAAGCAAAATGTCAAACGTTGTTTAGTAATTTTATACTTATCTGTTCTTTTAATATCCTGTCTTGGTTCTCTAGTTATAACATAGATGAACCTAAAGTTTGCTAGAAACATTTGCCATTAGCTTCTTCTAAAAAAAAAAAAATTAAATTTGAGGATAATCCTACCTCCAGAGCTTATTCTGTTCCTGGCCATTGACTGTGACAGTGGAAGGCTCATCTGAAAGCACCAGAGCGTCCCATCTAAAAGCATAAAACATATTACATTTCATGAAAAAGCTAATTCAGATTGTTTAATTCTGGTAATATTGCCTCTGTCACCTTCAAAATCAAAATGTTCTTTCCTGTTATTATAAGGAAAACAACCAAATTGCTAAAAAACCCATTTGAATACACAGCTGCCTTATGTTGCATACTAATTTGATTAAAAACGCTCGCGCCTCACCAGCATTTTTACATAAAGCACAATGGTGAATTCAACAAAGACTATTTTTAAAAGATATCTGTGGCAGCGTCGATGACCAGTGTCTGCAGTAGTTGACCGCTGGCCCCTTCTGGACTGAGCAAAAATCTTTCTGGCGGTCTTGGAAGGCATGAAACAATTGTCGAGCTATATTTGTTTGCTCACTGCTTTGGGCACTGAGCCAACCTCATTGCAAATAACTGCATTAGTCAAGTGTATCCAAATTATTACAACACAGCGTCCATCCCAGTTATTGCTGTTGAAGCATTTTCCGAAGCTTCATGTCACTAGAAAACATTTATTTGAAGGGTGAGCATCCCGTAAATTCAGGTCCACTTGGATTTATAGAAAAGTGGCAAAACTACCTTCACAAGTGGCTTTATGTTTTCCTCTCTACAATAAGGAGCCTTTGAAGGGCTTTGTTTTTAGGATCTTATTAAGTCAGAACAATTTCCAGCCCTCATCAGGGTATTTTGCATCCTGTATTTTTGCTTTCATTTGTTTATTTCTCTCTTGAGGTGATTTTTTAACTTAGTGTTAATATTTGTCTGCATTTTAACTGACGTTAAGTTTGCTTCTAATACTGAATGTGAGGGGTAAAATCATTGCTAACCACTAAAAGCTAAGCTACCAAAGTCTATGCAATTAAATACACTGACTTTAGAAATCTTATCCCATATCTTACAGATGAGCCACAAATCAGGTCTGCATACAGAAAAAGAAATTCCAGGTCTTTCTTGATGACCACCCTGGCAAATTCATACATCAATGAGCATATTCTCCAAAAGCCTCATTACTCTCTAACAATAAGATATGTTGTTTCAGAAGACACATTATCTCCTTCATCCACAAGGTTGCTAATTAGATAGCATAAAAATGTATCTGACATAAACCATGTTGACTGTTTAGTCTTCCAAGTTAACTCTGCATTGAATGTTTGGGTTTGTTTTTTATTTTGGTTTCGGTTTTAGTTTTTTGAGTTGCCTGCCCCACTTTCCTACTCATTCCCTTTATCTTATCTAGAGACCCTATTTACTTATATATACTCCAGACTACTGGGTGCCACAAGTTGCTTCTTAAAGTCTTGGATTAATAATTTCATTATCTGTCATGTGCAAATAGAGACATCTGCCAGTTATCTTTCAAGACTATTCAGGAAGCTAATGAAAAAGTATATGTAAGCTATTTCAAATTCAAGAAAATTTCTATCATAAATTTAATGTTCAGTATCATTTTGCCATTTGACCTCCAAAATTAAACACAGCTTGGAAAAATATTTCAAAACTTATGGGAAAATAAGCCTAGCTAAATTTCTCTGAAAAATTGTTATGAATGAAGTAGTTATATTTCCATCTGGATTTTCTTTCCTTGAAAGCCATTTGGTATGAAGCATGAATTAAACATATACAAAATGTAATCTTAGTTTTCCTTTTATAATATTAAAAAAATCCTCCAGGGAAATAATTCTGCCAAGAATTAATAGACTTAGGAGTTCTCTGATTCCTCTCTTACTGTCCTTTGATAAAAAGTATGCTGTACCTATATTTAAGTTGAAAATAATGTTTATCTCTCAGCAGTATTTCTCAAGAACTCAGCCTGTCAAACACTCTGAGACTCCCAGTCTTTAAAAATAAATGCCCAAAAAATTGGAAGCTGGTTAAGTAAAATATAAGGCAACTACAAACTCGAATATAAAAACAATGAATTTAAACTATAAATTCTAAGTTAAATGCCATGGAAATTACCTTGATATAAGGTAAAGTGATTAAAGTTTATATGTGACAACACCATAGTAATGGGGTTAAATTAAGTTATACACTAGTTTTAAATTATACTAAATCACATATGTATGTTTGATATGTATGTGTTTCTGATAGGAAATTTTATTATTGAGTTATAGGGCATTACTGATTTTATTTACATCTTTATAATTTCTCCCATTTTAAATATTGTTGCACAATTTTGCATTAAGTTTAACACACTAATGTTAAATTTTTTAAAATGTTATTATAAGATTATAAAAGAAGTTAATACACTATCTCTGAAGCAGGTGATTTACCCTGTAATAAACCTTGCATTTAGTTCGTCCTCAACATTTTTTGGTCTGTTTTATAGTAAATTACTATAAGTTTGTGGTCAGATATACTTACTCAAATAGTTATTTTCTTGTCAGTTTATTAGAAACCAATATGATTAAAATTTTATTTTATTTTATGATTTTTTTCTTCAGATCTTTATTAGAGTATAATTGCTTTACACTGTTGTGCCAGTTTCTGCTGTACAACAACGTGAATCAGCTGTATGTATACATATATCCCCATATCCCCTCCCTCTTGAGCCTCTCTCCCAGCCTACCCATCCCACCCCTCTAGGTCAACACCAGTTATCGAGCTGATCTCCCTGTGCTATGTAGCAGCTTCCCACTAGATATCTCTTTTACATTTGGTAGTGTATATATGTCAATGCTACTCTCTCACTTCGTCACAGCTTCCCCTTCCCCTTCTGTGTCCTCAAGTCCATTCTCTACATCTGTGTCTTTATTCTTGGCCTGTAACTGGGTTCATCAGTACCATTTTTTAGATTCCATACATACGTGTTAGCATACGGTATTTGTTTTTCTCTTTCTGACTTACTTCACTCTGTATGACAGACTCTGGGTCCATCCACCTCACTCCAAATAACTCAGTTTCATTCCTTTTTATGGCTGAGTAATATTCCATTGTATATATGTGCCACATCTTCTTTATCCATTCCTCTGTTGATGGACATTTAGGTTGCTTCCATGTCCTGGCTATTGTAAATAGTGCTGCAGTGAACATTGTGGTACATGTATCTTTTTGAATTATGGTTTTCTCAGGGTGTATGCCCAGGAGTGAGATTGCTAGGTCATATGGTAGTTCTGTTGTTAGTTTTTCAAGGAACCTCCATACTGTTCTCCATAGTGGCTATATCAATTTACATTCCCACCAACAGTGCAGGAGGGTTCCCTTTTCTCCACACCCTCTCCAGCATTTATTGTTTCTAGATTTTTTTATGATGGTCATTCTGACCAATGTTAAGTGATACCTCATTGTGGTTTTGATTTGCATTTCTCTAATAATTAGTGATGTTGAGCATCTTTTCATGTGCCTCTCAGACATTTGTATCTCTTCTTTGGAGAACTATTTAGGTCTTCTGCCCATTTGGGGATTAAAATTTTAAATTTAATCTCTGAAGATTACATTATAGTTACTAAATTTACTGGATTTCATTCTGGTGATAGTGTGGAGACAGAGTTGGAGTAATTTTCTGAATAAAGTTTAGGAATTCTTACAATATTTTAGAAAATGCCTCTGGTGTTAGAGAGTTATATTAGAGACCATATAAAGGATGGAAAGAACATCCCTGAAACTGTAGTATATTTTTTTTAGGCCTCATTCATTACCTATTTTTAATCTTTTCCCTACACAAAAATGAGGGTATGTTTAAATCTTTATTTGATGGTTTTGCCTGGGATACAAATAGACAAAAGTAACAATTCATAGTTAAGATACAGGGCAAACATTCTCAGAACTCTATTATACAATGATTTGCTTTAAAGCCTTCAGAAACCTTTTGTGTCTAAAATCACCTGTAAATAAAAACACAGTTATGAAACAAATAAGCTGGAAAATAGCTATCTTCATTATAAATATTTTTATATCATGGTTCATTTCATAATTATGTAAAATTTTTTTCAAGAATGGTGCTATTTCATATTGCTAAGAAATTATTCTAGTGCTAGAGCCTCTGTTTCTAGAAATTTATAGAATATTCTATGATTACAATAAGGTTATCACAAGTTATTACTAGAAAACTGAGTCCAAATGTTTGAAGGATAGTATTTTAGTTTCCTAGGGGTCCCATAACAAAATACCACAAACTCACTGGCTTAGAAAGACAAGAACTGATTATTTTACAGTGCTGGAGAATAGAAATCCAAGATTAAGGTATCAGCAGAGCCATGTTCCCTCTGAAGCCTTTAGAGAAGGATCTGTCTCAGGCCTCTCTCCTAGCTGCTGGTAGCTTCAAGCATTTCCTCACTTGTAGATGGCCATCCTCACATCATCTTCCCTCTGTGTGTGTCTGTGTCTGTGTCTGTGTCCAGATTTACCCTTTTTGAAAGATCACCAGTTCTATTGGATTAGGGCCCACACTAATGACTTAATTTTAACTCAGTTACAACTATAAAGACCCTATTTCCAAACAGGCCACATTCTGAGGTACTGAGGATAAGACTCTAGTATATATTTTTAGGGGGACAGAATTCAACTGTGAATATCTGTGATCTACCATTCTTACAAACTGTAAGCTTCATTGTTGATCTTTTATACTTAGAAGGGTTAAAGTTACTTTTCAATAAGAAGCAAATCAATAGCTAGTATTTAAGAAAGCACTTTTGTTGAGGACAAATCCCTTGACTTAGCGCACCCTTGAAGAATTGTAAATGCTGAAAAACAGCAAAACCCAGCTCATCATTAGGCCTTCACTGCAGAGAGTTAAAGAAAGCTAAGTGTGCATCCAGAGTGCTGTGTTCTTTGCTTCTTAGTCTATAAGTCTGTAGAAAGATTTTTGAACTTACAAGGGGACGTGAAGATCAAGGCATTTTAGGTTGGAAGTACCTCTTTTCATTTCACAGATGAAGAAACACTTGAAGGCCCTGAGCAATATTTGGCCAGAAAAAAAGAACTTGCTGGCAGATGGATTAAGCAGACAAAGTTTCATCCATAAAGAATATTTTATGCCCTAAAATACACAAAATTAGAGACCTCAATTGGGAAGCTGATAGTTTCATACATAACAAACGTAGCCGGTAAAATCATGCATATCACAGAAATGAAACTCCCAAAATGTAGGCTAGCACTTCTAACATATTGGTTAAATGATGAGACACAGAAGCTAAGGAAGGAAAGGAATGAACTTCGAGAAAGAGCAACCATTGATATCTGCCCTGGGACATCATAAGCCTGAGGTTTGAATTCACTGTTTTTTTTTTTATTGTGCTGTTTGTATTTTTTCTCTTAATTCTGCTCTGGTTATTTAGCTGACCAAAGCAACTACAGTGGGATAAGTCATGACATCTTTGCTTTTTCAGTTGATTTTTTTTAAGTAACATAAGGACAATAGACAGTTGCATGTGCCATCATGCAGTGCTTACAAAATACATGTATTTCTTGAAATTGTCAAAAGTATCCACATACAAAAGATAGCACAGTCCCATTTCTAATACAGTGTTTTTACCATACATAGTAAATGTGAGAGCTGAGCTAAAGCGAGGAATCATTTACTTTGTGAGTCAGTCAAATACTAGTTGTATAAAACATTTCTGTATTTCTATACATAGTCTTATCTTTAGCAATAAAAGTTTAAATTATCACTGAATGAGTATATAAAAAGGTATTCAGTAGAAAACAGATTATTCCATTTCTTATTGAATTATGGATTGTAGCGTTATCATAAAATTGATAATACTTATTTCTACTTAAATATTTTAAATATTAAATAGTATCATTATATTCTGAAATTATTATATCCTTTTTTGCTTATAGTTAGCTTTGTTATCTAGAGGTTTTCATTTTTAATAAATGCATGCTGTACTTATTTTATACTAAAGCAGTAAGATTTGAGAAGTTGTCTTTTTCCAGGCCATCAAAAATGAGTTCAGGCTACAAAGACACTCAGAATTTGAAAATGGTTTTGAAAGCAGATGGGGTTGGGATTTACGTTCAAATCATACTGTGCCAAGTTGTGTGTCCCTGGCCAAAGATTTCTAGGTGTGGGGAGAAAAAAACTTAAAATTTTTAGACCTAGATGCAAATATAGGATATTAAAATATTAAAAACAGTTCACTCCTTGGGTAATCAGCTAGAAATCAAGCCTAATACCTCCTGATTCAGTTTCTTTTTAATATATACACATTTATTTCGTGTTTGCTGAAGTCAATATCATCTACCAGACAACTTCATATTGAAAGCCTTTTATTTGGAAATCTAGTAGCTCCTAGGCTACACCTATGATGATTTTGCTCTATTAGTTAAAGTTATACATGCATTTTTGTTAGAGGAAGGCTTCATACTTCTTTAGACTGAACTATTTCAACTGTATATAAATATGATAGAATTACTTTATAGAGATACCTAAGAATTCGTAGAGATCAAGGCCAAAGCAGATCAGATTACATTTTGACACAGATTTTCATGAGTGTTAGACTCTAAGTTTCTTATGATGAGACAAAATTGAACGCATCATTTATTCCCTCAAGCATTCTGCACAGAACCTGGCAGAGTCGATTTCAATAACTCTTGACGTTGTTAGTTAGCAAAGATTTACTGAGCACCTACTGTATGCCCAGGACTATGTTCAATACTAAAGACTCAGTGTAGCTACACAAGTTCAAATGTAGGCATTGGACTTAAGCTACCATTTACTGATCACTTACTGTGACATTAACAACAGTAGATACATGATCTATGTATTGAGTGCTATAGGCATCAGGCATTCTTTATATATTACACAAGTTATATAAATACACAATCCTCATAATGACAATTAAATAGTTAATATAAATACTTAATCCTTATAATGAGTCTATGCAAAAGTGGTATTTTTGCCATTTTACAGATGAGGAAGTTTAGACATAGAGACATTAAATAATTTATTTTCGCAAGTAATATATGTAATTAAAAGCAGGTCAATCTAGAAGTTTCTGCATCCAATTCCAAATTCTCAACTATTATCTGAAACATTTGTAAATACAATTTTTGCTTTCTTCTAGTATATTTTATAGTACCATGGTTTTGATAGTTACATGTTTAATTAAACTGAAATAATATAATGTTGAAAAATTGAGGGAATATGACCGGAGTATGTAATTTGCTTTTAGCATATTACATAATTGCCAGAAATATGAACGCTGGTAATATGCTGTAATTTCTTTTTTTTTTTATTGGGGTATATTGTTTTACCATGTTGTGTAGTTTCTACTGTACCCAGTGAGGTAGAATTCCCTTTTTAATCTGATTCCAGGAGGTTGGTTACTCCTCAAAAATCTTTTTCTAGATAAAGAAAATGTATTGGAAAGCTTGGCGACTTTTGAATTATACCCTGGCAATTTAATTTATATGAAATTATTTTGGTTTTAAGATTAAAAAAAATACTAATCAGAATCCAAACCCAGGGGCTCAATTATACTAAGTTTAGTTTTACAAATGCTAAAATAGGACTTAAAATATGTCATACCCCCGTTCTAACCACTTGACAAAGGTGAAGTCATTTAATCTTTACAGCCATGTAGTGATACAGATGCCTCCTTCAGAGGCGCAGAATAATAAGCCAAAACCCCAGTCTAGGTAGTTTGGCTCCACACTTCATGCCTTTCACCATTACTCTAGGCAGCCACTTGTTTGTTAGGCTAAATTTATTATTCCATAATAATTCTTGGTAGAATTTTAGTCTCTGCATAATGTTCATATGAGAATGTTTCCTTAAATATTTGTAGTTTTTCAGAGAATATAGTTTCCTGAAATAGAAGACATCTACTTATTACTCAATCTTCCTTTTTTTAACAATCTTCGGTGCTATTTACCTTTGTTGATATAGCATGTTTTTAAACAAGATTAATGCCTGCACATACATTTATATCCTGATTGTAGTGTTCTTCTGTTTTACATTGCAATATTCATTATTTTCCCCAAATGAACTTTTTATGTTTTAAAAACTAGGCAATCAGTGCTAGTGCTTTAGTTACTGTCTTTTGTTTTCATTTTCGTATCCCTTTCTATAAAGTGTATATCTGTTCTTTCACTAATGAAACCTGATTCTTTGTGATCCTTCATAAGCAGCTCTTTTTCTGACAATTACTGCTCACCCTTTTTGGAATCTGTGAATCACGTTTTTCATTAACTATGGAAAATTCTCCACCAATGTTACCATTTTTTTTAAACTTTTAAAATGTGCAGAGAAGTACCATGAGCTTACAACCTTCACCTTGATTCAAAAATTACTGATAATTTTCTTAGGCCAGTTTTTACTGAACCATTTGAAAGTAAGTTGCAGTTACAATTTTCAGAGCCCGTCTCTTAAAAAATAATGACATTTGCCTAAGTAACTGCAATATCATTATCACACCAAGGAAAACTGAAACCAATTTCTGACCAATATTTATATATCTGCATTGTCCACAAATGTCTTCTACGACTGTTTTTTTAACTAGCATATAATCAAGATGCATATTATGCATTTTTGCTTCTTAATCTCTCTGATGTACTGTAGACTCCACTCATATTTTATATACATATATAAATATTGACCCTTTTAAAAGATCAAACCAATATTCTGTAAAATAATTGTCTTCTGAATTTGTACGATTTTTTTCTTGTGATTTGATGTGTTCCTCTATCTCCTGTATTTCCTGTAATATTCAAATGTATATCTAAAATTTTGAGTATAATCAGATTGAATATTTTTGGCAGGAACATCTCATAGATGGTGCATTCCATTAAGGGTTTATAATTTCAGTATTAATGTTGCTAACTTTGATCATTTCTTTAAGGTGGTAACTGACAGTTTTCTCCATTGTTAATGTGTATCTTCCTACTGGTAATTAGTACATAATTTATAGGGTGATGTTTGCCATCATATCTGGTACTCTGTCAAAATAGTGATTTTCTAATTCTAGTACTCTACATTTATGAGCTGGCATTCTTATGCTAAAAAAATCAAAAAAATCCAAACAAACCAACAACAACATAAGTAACAACAACATGCCTCATCAAATGGTCATGAACTATAGTTTCTCCTTAAAAGACAAGATAAAGGCTTATTTCTTTCTCTTTACAAATTTCAGTAGAAGTATTTGGTGGAAATGTTAGGATCTTTTTTAATTTTTTTAGTATCACTGTGGACTTACGGATTTCATTGAGTCATTGTTCTTGTTTGACACTTAAATTGTTCCAAATCTATCTAGTAGGAACCCTTCAAGCCAGCTCCTATGACCTTTTGATATGTCCCTTTTGGTCTCTTAGTAAACTATCTATGGCATAAGAGAATTTCTCAGTCTCATGTTATACTTTCTATCCTTAGACTTTCAACCATGGATTTCTCCAAAGCATCCTAGGTCTTTTTATTCAAAAATGGTATTTAGACATGAAGAACTGGGTGGTGATAGCTTATTGCTATTGGAAAGTTTTTACCTTAAGCCCTTGCATTGAACATATTTAGGAAATATATATATATATACATTTTTTCAATTAAAATCATAGGCATGTATTGATAGGTATAGTTCAAATTTAGCATTAAAAGATTTTATTTAATTTCTTTGACACTGTATTTTATCTTTTCCTCTTGCACTGCAAATCCTGGTTCCTGATAATATTAATGTAATTACATATTAATGTAATTACTTATTTGCTTTATCCTACAATTATTCACAAATTGTTGAAAACAGCATTATTACTACTAAAAAAGAAACCTGTTGACTGAAGTTTGATTAATTTGTACATTTTTTTAAAAATCTTGAATTATTTCCTACTAAAATGGATGTACAGTCAAATGTACATACAGACTGTACAAATGCCTCTTGAATATTTTCTCTGCATAGTTTATGTTGCCAATTTGATATGCAGTTAGGTTTATATGTTTTAATTTTTTTCAATTTATTTTTGTTTTTAAAAATCTTCTGATTTTGGGGGGTTTTTTTAATGTGAATATATTAATCTTGTTCCAAAAAATATAATAAAAGGTATTTTTAGGGAAATCTCATTTCCATTTATATTCCTTTCTGTCATTTTCTCCCTATCCTAACTAGTAGTCGTTTTCATTAATTTCTGATTTTTCCCCCAGTATTTCCTTATTTTTTAAATAAATTCTTCTTCTCTCTTAATGCGAGATAACATACCCAAAACATTGGTTTACACCTTGCTTGTTTCAACTGCCAGTGTCTTGGTAAGCACTGCATGTAACTCCATAGCAACCGTTTTCATTCTTTGTATTATAGTTTATTCAGCTAGCCCTGATTAATGGACATGTAGATTGAATTGTACCCAGTCTTTTGTTGTTACTAATAATATCACAGTCATTAACTTTGTTTTGTACTTACTGAGGAACATCTTCAACATAGGATCCTAAAATTGGAAATGTTGTGTTAAAGAGTAAATGTGTTTGGAACATTTTTGGACATGGCTAAATTTTCCTCCATAGGGGCTGCACCATTTTGCATGTAACCTGCAATTTATTAGAGTATCTCTTTTTTTCTGCAGCCTTGTTAACAGAGTGTGGCATACATATTTTAAAGTTTTGACAATCTGATGCTATCTCAGTGCAGCTTTTATTTTTATTTCTTTTATTGTGAATACCTTCTCATGTGCTTAAGAAGTATTTTCATAAGTTTAAGGAACTTTTTATATGCTTAAAAATCATTTTTGTTTTATTTTTAAAGTTTTTAAATTGATGTATAGTGGGTTTACAATATTATATTAGTTTCAGATGTACAACAGTGATTCAATATTTTTATAGATTATATTCTATTAATAGTTATTATAAAATATCGGCTATTTTTCCGGTGCTATACAATATATCCTTGTACCTTATTTATTTTATGCATAGTAGTTTGTACTTCCAAGCCCCCACCCCGGCTTTCCTCCTTCTCTTTCCTTTTCCCTGCTGGTAACCACTAGTTTGTTCTCTATATCTGTTAGTTTGTTTCTTTTTTGTGAAATACATACGTTAGGTCACCACCAAGAGCCTATTTTACTTTTTCATATAGTCACTGCTCAATGTTTTACTCCAATGCTTGCTCTGATGGTCTTGGGAAACGTAGTTCCCACCTTTCATGTAAATTGGGGGTTTTGGTCTGTTTCTTAATTACATTGTAGGCATGAGCTATATGTGATTTGTTTGCCCACCTCTTTGATGTGTGAGATGTGGAGAGATTGAAATTAAGTTGATCTTCCTTACCCTCTTGTTATCTCTTCCGTTCTCATTCTTTTATGCCAATGAGAAATGCCTTAGCCTTTCTTGTAGTCTAACTCCAAGCTTTCCTGATACATTTATACATTTTCAAGGTATGACACTTCTTGCCCAGCTTTGCAATTCTATCCTTATTTCTGATTCTACAGGTGCTAAGTTAACCATATTGAATCTTGAGCATTTTAGATCTTGTCATAAAAATAAAACTCTTAGAAATAAAACATCTATAATTGTTTGCTCTGGTAATATAAGATTGCATTCCAATAGAAAAAGTTTCTATTGTATAGAGGGAGAGCAAAGAGTCAATGACGATAACCAGCCCTCTACTGTGATAACTGGGTCAATGGTGGCATTGCCAAATAAAAGGAAAAAGCACAGAAGCAACAGAAATTAACAGAAAAATTCAGTGTTTGGACCTGTTATGTTTCAAGTGCCTGTAAAATTTCTAGTTGATGCCCACTGGTCAGGTATGAAGAGTCTGAAGTTCCTTGTTCCTTCATTAGCATACAGTCAAGAATTAAAACATGTTTTGTTTTTCTACCATGTTTGGCTAATAAGTATTCCTTTCTTTTAAAATGTTTTTGCTCCTTAGAGGACTGGGGCAGGGAGGGTGGGGGGACTCGAGGGGGGGGCGTCAAGGAAGGGAGGGAATATGGGGATATGTGTATAAAAACAGTTGATTGAACCTGGTGTACCCCCCCCAAAAAATAAAAAAATAAAAAAATAAAAAGTGAAGGAAAATGTTTTTGCTGCCTCCCTGACAATGGAGAATTCTGAACTTACTCTCAGTGGTCCAGTCCAGGGATGTGGGTGCCATCTTCATTCTCATGAAGTTTATGAAAACATTTAAACTCTCTTTATAAATCAGATATTCAGTTCTCTGTGCTCCTTCATGGAACCATGTTAGGGACCAATAGTACAGTTATATTTTAAGCCTATTTAGTTATGTTTCTATTAGATTTTGAAATATTCAATAAGAAAACTAGTCTATTAGGAGATTGGGATTGCCATATATACATTACTAATAAGAAAAAAATATCAAATTGTACATTAAAAAAAAAAAAGAAAAAAAAAAACCCCAGAAAACTAGTCTAACCCCTTCACTAAACCATGAGTGATCATTTATAGAAATGGTAAGTTTTACTCATTTTTTAAAGATGTAGGACAATTATTTGAAATAGACTAGAGGTGGAAGCAAGAGGCAAAGTATTATTGCCACAATAGAAACCTCAGAATCAGTCTGAGGAGGCAATGAAGACTGTTGGTAAAGGTGACAACTTGCCCAAGCCTCGAAGGACTAATCAGGGTTAGCTACATGCATGAAGTTGAAATAAGTATTTAAGAGAAAATGAATTGAGTGCATTGAATATTAGTTGCTGGTTTTGAGCCTCCAGGTGGCAGTGGCTTTATTACAGTGGCGTTTGTGACACCAGCAGTCTTGGAATCCAACAAAAGAAATCCTAAAATCATTCTTATGCTGTTTGCTTTGCAGTAGAGCCTCACAAATGTGTGTTCAACTCCCATTTCTCCAGTTGCTGTGCACAGTATTCTGAGTTCACTTGACACTGACACATATACTAAGATTTCGTGTATAACAGTCAGCTAATACAACCTAAAGTGCACCTAAGTGAGTTAACTTACAGTTGTTTGAATTAGGTAATAAAGAAAATGATTATTTGTTGTAGGTCACCCTGTAGACAGGAATAAGTTTATCTTACAACTTCATACTAAAGTGCTGTAACAGTGGAAAAAACTCAGTATGTGATTTCAATATTAAACATTCTCTGATTTATAAAATTGAAAACTTTCCCAACAGTGAAGTTCCCATGGTGATCAGTAGTTACTTAAAAGAAAAGAAAGCCACAACACATACATCCACAATTGTTTTAAACTCTAAAAACAAAAGAAAAATTGAAGTATGAGTGTTACAAATGCAAACCCTGTCTGTATTTAAGGGAATCAATTATTCCTAGTAGTCACAAGTAGTGCTACCTAAAAAAAAAAAAAAGTGGTGGATAATCTCAATAATTTTTATGCCATTGTTGGATTTTTTTATGAAATCTTTTGTCATCTAAGGAAAATGTAAGCAGTAGTATTTTGGTTTCTTTGTATCACTAAAATTTTTTAATGGTATAAAATGGAAACTGGTTGGTTGGAAACAACAGATATTGAGTGTAATCTCTCAGTTAAGAGGATCATGAAGGGACTTCCCTGGTGGTCCATTGGTTAAGACTCCAAGCTCTCAATGCAGGGTGCCTGGCTTTGATTCCTGGTCAGGGAACTAGATCCCACATGCTGCAGCTAAGAGTTTGTCTGCTGCAACCAAAAAAGATTCTGCATGCCACAACCAAAGACCCCGCGTGCCACAATGAAGACCCAGTGCAGCCAAATAAATAAATGAATAAATAAATAAATAAATAAAATTTTTTTTAAAAGAGGATCATGAAAAGCATAATTTTCAGTCTTCAGGTCCATTGACACTGGTTCACAGTCTTCAGACATCTATTGAACTAATGTTAACCCCGAACTTATATTGTTACAAAGAGTTCTCATGACTTTTGATGTCACACAAAGGAGTTAAAATCATGTCTCTCGATTTGTAAGCTTTATAACATTGAGGAAATTAAATCAGCCCTGAGTCTCAGTTTCCTTTACTGTAAGATGGGGTGGGGAGGGGGGGCAGATAGTAATACTCCATAGAGTTGTTGAGATGATACAGCATCTTTCACAGTGCCTGACACAGTGTCAGTGCTCAACAAATGCTTGTTTTAGCTTTTGCTTATTAATTAGTAGTGGGAGTATACTGTCTGTAAAAGTTGAGAAGCAGTTCATCTCCTGCGTGCCATTTGCACAGGTTGGATGTCCACCAGCTGTAGTGTTATCTGGAAACTAAGTTAGTAACCACAGATGTCTTGGACAACCTAAGAGGAGAAAAGAGAAATCTGTTCTTCAGCTGGGTTTCCTCTGTGGCAGCCTGACATTATCAGGGGTATTTATATAAAAGTGTTAGGAATGAGTCTTTTAGTTGATCCTCTTGCTCTGTAGGCTAATTATAAAGCATGCTTGACAGCCTTTCCCTCCAACTATCTTTGTCTTAATTTCATGCACACACCAACCTCCTGATGGCATTGGAGTTTCAGCTTTCACTCATTCCTTCATTCACTCATCCATTCATTCATTTACTCATGAACTCAAAAAGTACTCACTAAATGACTGTTTCCAGCACAGTTTAAGCAAGATGAACTGTTTCTCCCCTCAACACACTTAAAGATAAGTATGAGAAAGCAGATAATTAAACAAGTAGTCACATGGGATTGCAAATGTCTATCATAATAGCTCCCTAGGGATCCTAGGTATTTTATTAGTATACACGTTATCTCACAGAACCCAGATATCTGGCATTGTATCAGCTCTAGTTATTTGTATTGCAAACATGCACTTTTTATAACAGCTTCATTGAGATATAACTTATATATCGTAAAATTCATCCTTCTAAAGTGTTCAGTTCAGTGGTTTTTCACATATTCAAAGTTGTGCAACCATCACCGCTATCTAATTTTGAACATTTTAAC
The DNA here is from genome assembly GCF_030028045.1 of Hippopotamus amphibius kiboko. Taxonomy (NCBI): domain Eukaryota; kingdom Metazoa; phylum Chordata; class Mammalia; order Artiodactyla; family Hippopotamidae; genus Hippopotamus; species Hippopotamus amphibius. Next base: position 65,936,477 of record NC_080196.1, read on the forward strand.
ACTCTAAAAGGAAACCTGTCCTCATTAGCAGTCACAGTACATTCCTTCCTACATCCAGGCCTACAGCTGCTAATCTATTTGGTGTCTCTCTACGGATTTGGCTATTCGGCATATTTTATATAAATAAAATCACACAGTATGCGGCCTTTATGTCAGTGGCTTCTTCCACTGAGCAAATGTTTTAAGGTTCATTGATGTTTCTGATTTAATAATTCATTCTTTTGATTGCTGGATAATATTCCATTGAGTGGATATACCACGTTTTGTCTGTTCATTCATCAGTTGATTGGCATTTGGTCTGTTTCCACTTTGGGATGTTATTAAAACTGCTGCTGTGAACATTCATGTACCACTTTATGTGTGAACGTGTATTTACTTTTCTCTTGGGTATATACCTAGAAATGAAATCAGATGTCATTTGGTGTTTAACATTTTGAGGGGCTATCAGTATGTTTTCCTAAGTGGCTGAATCATTTTGCAATCCCACCAGCAATGTATGAGAATTCCAATTTCTCCATAGCCTCACCAGCACTTTTTATTTTTGTTTGTTTGTGTTTTGTTGTGCTGGTGGTTGTTTAGCAATCTCAATGACTATGAAGTTGTATCCCATTTTGGTTTTCATTTCCCAAGTGACTAATGTTGTGTATTATCGTTTCGTGTGCTTAATGGTCATTTATATATATTTTTGGGGGGAATGTCTACTCAAATCATTTGCCCATTTTCAAAATGAGTTACTTGCCTTTTGATTGGTTTGTATGAGTTCCTCAAGTATTCTAAACACTTTTGGAGTCATATCTAAGAAAGTCTTGACTAATCCAAAATTATAAAGATTTTCTTTTAGGAGTTTTATACTTTTAACTATTTTGATTTATGATCCATTTTTATTTTAATTTATTTATATGGTATAAGGTACAGTGTCAATTGCATTCTTTTGCCTGTAGATATCCAGTTGTCCCAGCACCATTTGTTGAGAAAAACATTCTTTCCTCCATTTAATTGTCCTGACACTTTCCTGCAAAGTCAACTGACCATAAATGTAAGGGTTTATTTCTTGACTCTCGGTTATATTCCAGTCCTCTTTGTGTTTATTCTTATATTAGTACCATGACACTTTGCAGTAAGTTTTGAAATCAGGAAGTGTAAGTCCTCCAACATTGTTCTTTCTCAAGATTGTTTTGGTTCTTCTGGATCCTTGGCATTTTCTTTCTTTCTTTTTTTTTTAAATAAATTATTTATTTATTGGCTATGTTGAGTCTTAGTTGCTACGCGCAGGCTTTCTCTAGTTGCAGCAAGTGGGGGCTACTCTTTGTTGAGATGTGCAGGCTTCTTATTGCGGTGGCTTCTCTTGTTACGGAGCACAGGCTCTAGGCACGTGGGCTTCAGTAGTTGTGGCACACGGGCTCAATAGTTGTGGCTCGTGGGCTCTAGAGCACAGGCTCAGTAATTGTGGTGCATGGGCTTAGTTGCTCCAAGGCATGTGGATCTTCCTGGACCAGGGATTGAACCCGTGTACCCTGCATTGGCAGGCAGATTCTTAACCACTGTGCCACGAGGGAAGTCCCCCTTGGCATTTTCACATAAATTTTAGGAACAGCTTGTCAAACTCCCCCTGCCCCCAAAAGCAGCTTGGCTCTTTATAGGGATTTTTTTGAATCTGTAGATCAAATTGCCATCTTAACAATATTGCATCTTTTGATCTATGAAAATGGGATGTCTTTCTATTTATTAGTTCTTCTTCAATTACTTCCAACAATATTCATCTCTTTCAGAGTACAAGTTTTGCACTTTTTTGGTAAATTTATTTCAAATTATTTTATTTTTGGATACTATTTTAATGCAATTGTTTTCTTAATTTTAGTTTTACATTGTTCAGTCCTAGTGTATAGAAACGTAATTGATTATATGTTTATTGATATTGTATTCTTCAACCTAATGAAGGATAGAATCTTCATTGATTGTCTCTACTAGCTTCTTCTGGATTCTTTAGGATCTTCTATATATAAGAACATGCCATCTTCCATATGTGAATAGAGGTAGTTTAATTTGGTTTAAAAACTGAAGCCTTTGTTTGTTTTCTGGACTAACTTCCCCATATTAAACTGCCAGTACAGTGTTCAGTAGATGTGTGGACATTCTTGTCTTTTTCCTGACCCTAGGGGAAAACATTCAGAGCTTCACCATTAAGGGTAATGTTAGCTGTGGTGACTTTTTGGATGGCACTTACCACACAGAGGAATTTCCTTCCCTCCTACCCCTATTTTCATTAAGGATGCTGGTTTTTGTCAAAGGCTTTTCCCTCATCTTTCATGTTGATATATTTTTTCTAAGTGTTTTATGTTTTTTGGTAATTCCATTCTACCATTACTACATTCTTCTTTGTTAAATTGATATTATCTAGTGTGCTATTTTAATTCGCCTGTTATTTCTTTGTATATATTGCTTAACTCAGTGGTTACCCTGGGAATTACAATTAATATATTTACTTATCACAGTCTAATCCTGATTAATACTAACTTTATTTCTATATTATCTAGAAACTTTGCTCCAGTAGAGCACTGTTCCCCCTCCCTCCTTCATGCTGTTATTGTCATACAAACAACGTCTCTACCTTATCTCACCAACTCAATTTAATAATTCTTTATGCCATTGCTTTTTAAATCTGTGAGAAGAAAAGTGCTACAAACAAAAATACATTTTATGGAAATTTATGTTTATCTATGTAGTTACCTTTATTGATGGCCTTTATTTCCTCATTTGAATTTGAGTTACTGACCAGTGGGGGTTTTTTGTTTGTTTGTTTTTTTACAGTCTGAAAGATACTCTATCAAGTATGCTAGAAAAATTTTTTTTTAAATCTCTTGGCTTTTGCTCATGTGGGACTGTCTTCACTTCTTTGTTTTTGTAGGATAGTTTTACTGGGTATAGAATTCTCAGTTGAGAGTCTTCTTTCAGCATTTTGAATATGTTATTCTTCTGGCCTCCATAGTTTCTGATGATAAGTCAGCTGGGAATTTTTTGAGGATCCCTTGTATATGATGAGTTATTTTTCTCACTTTTTTTTTTTTCAAATTCCTTTCTTTGTCTTTGTCTTTCAAAAGTTTGACTATAATGTGTCTAAGTGTGAATATCTGAGTTTATCCTGCTTGGAATATGCCAAGCTTCTTGTATGTATAGATTATTTTTCCTCAAAGTTTGAAATTTCTATCCATTATTTCTTCAGATAATATTTTTGCCCATTTCTGACTCTCCTCTTATTCTGTGTTTTCTATTGTGCATACACTGGTTTGCTTTGTAGTTTCCTTCAGATTTCTGAGATTCAGATCATTTTTCTTCATTCTTCTTTCTATTCTTCGGACTGAATAATTTCAACTGATCTATCTTCAAGTTTACTTGATTCTTTCTTTTGCCACTTCAAATCTGTGGTTGAGCCCCTTCAGTTAATTTTTCATTTCAGTTATTATTCTTTTCAACTCCAGAATTTCTATTTGGGTCTTTTTTGTAATTCTGTCTTTTTATTGATAGTCTCATACTTTCCTTTAATTCTTTAGGTATGGTTTCTTTTAGTTCTTTAAACATACTTGTGAGAGCTAATTTAAAATCTTTGCCTAGGAAATCCAACATCTGAGCATTCCTTGAATTTTTTTCTATTGACTGCTTATTTCCTTATAGGTCATACTTTCCTGTTTCAGTTCATATTTTATAAGTTTTGTTGAGAACTGGGCGTTTTAAATAATATAACAACCCTGGGAATCAAATTCTCCTCCCCCCACAGAGTTTATTGTTATTGTTGCTATTTGCTATTTGTTGTTGCTGCTGTGACTGCTGCTGTTTATTTGTTTGGTTTGTGATTTTCCTGGACTAATTCTGTAAAGTCTGTGTTCTTTGTCATGTGCAGCCACTGAAACCTCTGCTCAGTTAGTGGTCCTCTAATGATTTGACAGAGATTTCTTTAAATTCCTTGAACCAATGAACCAATAATTGCCAAGGGACTCTGTGTGTGTTCGTGTTGGGTATGCTTTCAACAATCTGTCAGTTTACATCTCTTCCTTACCTTCACTTTCTGCCTTTGCAGAGCCTCAACAGAAGACACAGTTAAGAGACTGGAGCCTTATCATGTCTCCTCGGTATGTGCACAACCCTGCACATAGGTGTAACCTCCTAGATTCCTGGTACTATATCAGAAATTTTCAAAGACCCTCCCAAGATACCTCATTTCATACTTTTTCTGTTTAAGTTTATTGGTCAGCCTCTTGCTAGTTCCCACAGGTATCCTTACCTCAGGCAGATAGGATGTTAAACAGTTGCCACTGATTGTTTTAGAGAAATGTCTTGGGACTAGGTTTGTTCACACTAATTAAGCTGTGAGTCATGTCAAATAAAGATAAGCCCTGGACTTCCCTGGTGGCGCAGTGGTTAAGAATCCACCTGCCGAGTCCCTCCCATCGGGAAGCACCCACGAGCCTCCTAGACGGCTTCCTCCACAAGAGGGCAGACAGCAGTATCAAGCAGTATCAGCAGTATTTCGTCTCGTGGAACTGAAAACCACAGCCACAGAAAGATAGAGAACATGAAAAAGCAGAGGACTTTGTACCAGATGAAGGGACAGGATAAAACCCCAGAAAAACAACTAAATGAAGAGGAGATTGGCACCCTTACAGAAAAAGAATTCAGAATAATGATAGTGAAGATGATCCAGGACTTTGAAAAAAGACTGGATGCAAAGATTGAAAAGTTTACCAAAGACCTAGAAGAATTAAAGAGCAAACAAACAGAGATATGCAACACAATAACTGAAATGAAAAATACACTAGAAGGAACCAATAGCAGATTAACTGAGGCAGAAGGGCGAATAAGTGACCTGGAAGACAGAATGGTGATAATCACTGATGTGGAAAAGAATAAAGAAAAAAGAATGAAAAGAACCAAAGACAGCCTAAGAGACCTCTGGGACAATGTTAAACGCACCAACATTCGCATTATAGGGGACCCAGAAGGAGAAGAGAGAGAGAAAGGACCCGAGAAAATATTGGAAGAGATTATAGTTGAAAACTTCCCTAACATGAGAAGGGAAATAGCTACCCAAGTCCAGGAAGCACAGAGAGTCCCAGGCAGGATAAACCCAAGGAGAAACACGCCAAGACATATAGTAGTCAAAATGACAAAAATTAAAGACAGAGAAATGTTATTAAAAGCAACAAAGGAAAAACAACAAATAACATACAAGGGAACTCTCATCAGGTTAACAGCTGATTTCTCAGCAGAAACTCTGCAAGCCAGAAGGGAGTGGCATGATATATTTCAAGTGATGAAAGGGAAGAACCTACAACCAAGAATACTCTACCCAGCAAGGATCTCATTCAGATTCAATGGAGAAATCAAAAGCTTTACAGACAAGCAACAGCTAAGAGAATTCAGCACCACCAAACCAGCCCTACAACAAATGCTAAAGGAACTTCTCTAAGCAGGAAACATAAGAGAAAAAAAGGACCTACAGAAACAACAACAAAACAATTAAAAAATGGTGATAGGAACATACACATCAATAATCACCTTGAATGTAAATGGACTAAATGCACCAACCAAAAGACACAGACTGGCTGAATGGATACACAAACAAGACCCATATATATGCTGTCTCCAAGAGACCCACTTCAGACCTAGGGACACATACAGACTGAAAGTGAGGGGATGGAAAAAGATATTCCATGCAAATGGAAATCAAAAGAAAGCTGGAGTAGCAACACTGATATCAGATAAAATAGACTTTAAAATAAAAAATGTTACAAGAGACAAGAAAGGACATTACATAAAGATCAAGGGATCAATCCAAGAAGAGGAGATAACAATTATAAATATACATGCACCCAATATTGGAACACCTCAATACATAGGGCAAATGCTAAGAACTATGAAAGAGGAAATGCAGGGCAGAGATAGAGACACAGGTGTAGAGAATAAACACATGGACACCAAGTGGGGAAAGCGGGGAGGGTTGGGAGGGAATGAATTGGGAAATTGGGATACCAAGTTGTACACTCTAAATATATGCTGTTTATTGTCTGTTAACTGTATCTCAATAAAAGTTCTTAAAAAAAATAAAAAAAAGAATCCGCCCGCCAATGCAGGGACACGGGTTCGAGCCCTGCTCTGGGAAGATTCCACATGCCGCGGAGCAACAAAGCCCATGAGATACAGCTATTAAGCCCACGTGCTGCAACTATCGGGGCCCACGCGCTTAGAGCCCATGCTCCACAACAAGAGAAGCCACTACAATGAGGAGCCCACGAACCACAATGAAGAGTAGCCCCCGCTCGCCGCAACTAGAGAAAACCCGTGTGCAGCAACGAAGACCCAACACAGCCAATATATAAATTAAATAAATAAATAAATTTATTTAAAAAAAAAATGATAAGCCCTGAGTATGAAACTTTTCCTAGGAGTTGCCAGATAGGTCAAATAGTGACAGTTATCTGGGAATGGGATTCCTGAGAGAGCTTCAAACCCATTATATTGCCTTCAGTGTCTGATAATAACTGGTTCTCACAGTTACTGTGGTTTCAAGGCCGTTGGTTTTCCAGGATTGTAAAGAGCTATAGATGGGAGAATGAGAATAAGGCAAGTCAAAATGCCACAAAGCTTGCTGCTCTTACAGAACTTCAGCGATTTTTCTTTAATGGGTACTTTGATTGTTGGAAGATTTGGTGAATTTTCAGAGTTCTGGAAAAGTTGTTTTTTTGACAGATTTTGCTTAAACAGATGAACATCTTTTTAGAGGTCTCTGCTCCACCATTCCAGAACTACTTCTCCAGAAACATGAATTTTTTTTTTTTTTAATTTTTCTCTCTCTCTCTTTTTTTTTTTTTTTTTTTGGCACACGGGCTTAGTTGCTCCGCGGCATGTGGGATCTTCCTGGAGCTGAGATTGAACCCGTGACCTCTGCATTGGCAGGCGGACTCTCAACCACTGCACCACCTAGGAAGCCCCCATGAATTTTTAAAATAAACTATACTGTCTTATACAACATGATCTTAATGTAGATAAGCATGTATAATAAGCGTGGTTATATCATTGACAAGATCTTGGCATGTATATTAATAGTCTTCCCTGGATTTTTCTTGAGGAAGTACAATATTGGCATTTAAGTAAAATATCTTGTCTTTCATCTATTTCTGTACTGCTAGAGTGTGGTCATCTTTTTCAAAGTTCACACTATTTTCACGCTGATGGAGGATCAAATGATGTTGTTTTCTCAGTTACAACAAGCAGAGATTTATCTCATATCTCATAATTTAAAATTGCTATAATTTTAAAACTTTACTATAATTTAAAATTAGCATAAAAACTAACCATATCCTTTTACTATTAGATTAAATGTTCAATATAGCCATTTTATTATAAAACAGAATGTATTTTTATTTTTTTATTTTTTTAAGCTCTTTATTGGAATATAATATAAAACAGAATGTATTTTTAAAATGAAACAGTGATTCATATGATCCAACCACTTTGAGAACACCAAGCCAAAGATAAACAGAAATAAAACCAAATGAACTTTTATTTTGCTTCAATCTTCTTCATCAAAGAGATTAATCATAAACTTAGAAGAAGTAAAGTAAATAGTGATAGAGCCCAGATCTCATGAAGAACCTGATTTTTTTGAGACCCAGGAAAGCATTCCTGATTCCTGAAAGAATGTGCCCATGTGATCGAGGAACCAACGCTAGTTACTGATGAGAAGCTATGGAGCAGGCAGATGAAATGCCAGAAAACTAAAGTCAGAAAATTAATCTCATTTTTCAAAATGAAAAGAAACTAAAATGGGAATGAAATAAGCCTCAAAAAAAGTATTCTAGATTGACTTACTTAGATTACTGGAGAATTTTATTCTTAATACCTTTTTTTTCTTACTAACTTTTATTCTTACTACAACAGTATATGTTGATTTTTGCAAAATATGAAAGCAATTCATGGTATCCTTGTTGACAAGATAGTTGTGTAACCATAACCAAAGACAACTGATGAATGGTTTAATGTCTTCCTCAATATTTGCACTGGGCTGCTGCTGAACTCTGTCATTTTTGTCCTCTGTTTGCCAAAGGCATACTTATGAACTGCATAGCTTCCAATATTATGGGGGGAAATCATCATATATCAAATAGCCGAAAAAGGATTGAAGATTATCTTGGCCATAGGAAAAAAAAAAAAAAGCAAGAACATGAAATTTGAAAGAGCACTTACACAAACTCCCTATATTTAAGTCCCAATGCTCCTATTAACTGATCATATTAAGAAAAAATGTTTTGCTTTTTTATTTGTTTGTTTGCTTGTTTTGAGGGTTTTGTTTTTGTTTTTGCAAGCACCCTAGAATGAAGCCCTGCATAGAATGAGATAGCAGATTTTATGATTTCTGAGTTCTCTTCCAGTGCTAAGATCTGGGGATTATATATATGAACTTTTTATTTGAAGAGAAGTTGAACTATTTTAATAACTGACAGGAATGTGTAAGTGTAAAATATATTGAATCCTAATATCCCAAGGTGAGGCATTTGTTTTTACATGTTTCATTCTCTGCAATAATTCTTCCTTTATTCTGGTGACAGATATCAGTAAGACGTGATTGTTAGATGGGAGTGTCACTCTTGAAGCAATTAGTATGCGTGTATAGATCGATTCCAGATCACTTCTTCAATGCTGGCAATCAAAAGCCTATGCTAAAAATAAAAGAAAAATAATTTAATGTTGTTTTGCAGAAATAACTTTTAAGTATTCAAATTGAACTGTCACTGTCTTAAATTGTAGCTATGTGATTTCACCTAATGAAAGAAACTAAATGAATCCATGCTAACGCATTATTGGTATGTGCAGAACAAGAACAAATCACACAAATTTTCCCACTTAATTATTGTGCTAGAAATTCATTGTCATATTATTGACCTATTTGGTCATGCCCAAGTTAATCATGTCTGAACCTTTCCCAGTGGGAAATAAGCTTGTTCACTTCCTGTCTTGCAAGAATATCAACTAAAACTCAGTCACATATGCCTATAGCCCTATCGCTGCAGCCCACGGTAACCATCATCTCCAGCAGAGAGACTGCAGTCTGCAGTGAGCCCGGGAGACTTAGTGTCAGAAACTCATCACTTCCTGTGTCCTTTTTTTTCTCCATTCTGCTCAATCATTTGCCACATTAAATTAAACCTAACTCTGTTTGCCAAGGCCCTCCATGCTTTCTCTTTGCAAGGACCTGTTTTGATATACAGAGTTTACATGCAGTAACAGACTAGTAAGCCAGCAACTTTAGTCGCTTATTAAAGTCAAGCATGTGTCTTTGTTTCATGTTGCTAATGATGTGGAACCATAGAGGCCCGAGTATATTTCGCCTGGACGGTGTGGGAGCGAATGCTGAGAGCTCATTACTCGGCTCCCCATTGGAATCCTGCAGGCTTCCGCTCATTGAGGAGACTGTGGGGGCTTTGACAGAATTATTATACTGAATATTTTTAGACTCATTAACTATATCACCAAAGCAAAACATCTCTTCCTTAGATGCAAATGGCTGCAGCTACTGTGGCTTTGCTTTAGTTATTGAAGAAAAAAGGATGAAGCTTGAAAACAACTTAAGAAAAAGACTTTTCATGCCTGAATGTTTGATTTTGCAACTTATATTAGGACTGTCTGTGGCTGTTTTGCCACATTTGAGCCACTTGTATAGACGTGCTATTTACAAAGATAAACACATTCATATCCCTGTATCAAGCAATAATCAGAATCTTTTTTTAATTCCCTGTGTGTCCTATAATGCATTTCTGGATGTGAAGCTTTGACAATTATACTTTGGGCTGAGGGTTATGGTATTCATTCTCAAGATTATAGAGTAAGTTTTGGTGCCTGACCTAAATCTAAACTGAGAATGACTGTGTAGTTAAAATAATAATTTGGGGGAATAGCCGTTCTGTAATTCGGGAATTGTAACATATGCTGCCTGGCATGAAAGATGACACACTGTCTTAGATCATTACAGTACCTTAACACAGCAGTCTGATTTAAGGTTGAAGAGCAAGAAAGGAATTTTAACCTACCTCCAAATTGTCTTGCTCTCGTGGATTTCAGTTCAACTTTAATACTACTTTATTGAGGCTATTTAATTTAGACTTAAGAAGTCCTTAAAGGAAAAAAATATGCATACCTTAAAATTAATTCCTTAGAGCAAAGGATAGAGAACTACCATTATGGTGGCATTTGCTATGGAAGTTTGGTTGAATCTATACAGAATTCCATATTTCCAAAAGTAAACTAAGTTTCAGTACTTTGATGGAGAGTCTTTAATTTCTCATATATTGATGTTTACAAGTGTGCCAAAAATTCGCCACATCCAGCACCTACGCTGAGATGTGCTCTCTGGGTATTTAAACATTAAGATTCTATCTGAAATATTTTGTACTTTAACAAAAAAATTGTTGTTTGTGCACTAATAGTCAATGCTTTGGAAGAAATACCCTTTGATTTTATTTGCGGTTCATTTCCCACACTGCAGTGCTTTGACAATGGTGACAGTGACTTCATACATCAAGAATTTCTCCTGCTTTCCATGACCGCCAGGGAATCTAAGGGGAATACTTTACATCTGAAACATGTTTTCCTTTGGGATTCCACCATTAGAATAACAGGTCTGATCAGTAGCCCATTATGAAATGGAACTTCTACAATGGAAGAGAGAGAGGAGAAGAAAAAAAATCCTAAAAATCAAACACATAATAATAAAGCTACAAAACTGATTTTTATATGCATATTAAATGTATGCCACCTTTTAGAACTCCATTAGCTTTTCGTAAGAAATTTCAAGACCCTGTTTTTTTTCAGTTATCAAGCACATAAAAAAAACATTGAACAGTGTGAAGTAGGAAATATTTAACTTAGATGATTAGAAGCCAGTGATAATGTGGCCAATGTCATGGAGTAGTTTTGTGGGAGACTTCACTTCACCTGCAGTTCCAGGGAGATGATTTAAAATTCTTGTCACTGGTTCCAAAATAGATCATAAGACAAGGTATACATCAATCCTCAAAATTTTTTGCACTCTTTGCAAATAAGAATTCAAAATATAAATCCTACTGCTAATGAGTCCGAAGCAGCATCACTTATTCGAAAAAGTATTATGAATCCACCAGGTGGAAAGCGGTCTTTTAGATATTAGATGTACAAGAGTGAACAAAACAAACATCTCCGTCCTAGTGAGGGAGACAGATAGCAAAGTAGATAAATCAAATATGTAGTATGTTAAGAAGTAAATCCAGATTGCCGATAGGAAATGTGGGGGTGGGATGGGATTCTACATAGGGTAGTTGCAGAAGGATTAGCTGAGACGGGTTCTTCTGAGTAAAGATGTGAAGGAGTTGAGAGGGCCAGCCATGTGGATATTTGAGGGAAGAGTATTACAGTAACTCAGTATGCCCAAAGTCACTAAGATGAGAGTATATCTGGAAAAAGAAAAGGGGCACAGGGCTGGTATGAAGGAGAAAAAGATCAAGAAGAAGACAGAGAGTAGTTGAGTCATATTATTTAGGGCCTTGCAAACTATTGGCTTTTCATCAGAGTAAAATGGAAAACCACTGAGGATTTTGAGCAGAGTAGTGACAACGTCTAAATTACAGTTTAACTGGGTCACTCTGTCTGCTGAGTTCAGGACAGACTGAAAGGAGTTATAGATAGAAGTGGGGTTTGGGACTATTTTAGTAATCCGGATGAGAGATTATGGTGGCTTGGATCAAGATAGTGCCTGTAGCAGTAGTGAGAAAGCAAATTCTGGGTGTATAAAGATAGAGCCAATGGAATTTTCTGATGACTAGACAAAGGGAGAAAGAAAAATAGAGGAGTAAAATCTGACCAGGATGGCTCACATAAGCAACAGGAAGAAAGAAATTGCCTTTAACTGAGAAAAGGAAGGCTACAGAGGAGGGAGGTTTAGAGGACAGTATCAGGGGCTCAGTTTGATCTAGTCATACCTCATATGAGACATCCAAGTGGAGATATCCTGTAGGCTGTTGACATACAAGTCTGGAATTCAGGGGAAATGTCCTTGCTTGAGATATTGATTTGGAAGTATTCTACATATAAGTAATGTTTATAATCATTAGACTGAATGCGATGATCTCAGGGTAGAGAAGGAAAAGTCATTGGTGACCTTGATAAGAGTTTTAACTGAATTATAAGGGAGGAAAAAATCTGATTGCAGTAGTTGCAAGAGGAAATGAGAGAAGAAACAGCAGAAACATGAGTAGAGACACCTCATTCAAGATGTTTTCTGTAAACTTAAAGCGAAAAATAAATACTAGCCAGTGAAATGTGATCAAGAGAGGATCTATTCTTCTGAAATGTATATACACTAATACAAATGATCCAAGTAGAGAAGAGGGAACTGATGTGGCAGGAGACTTTAGGGAATGATTGAAGAATTGCTGAGACACTGTCCTTTGAATGTGTGAGAAAGGATGAGATCCGTTGCACAGAAAGAGGGACTGGCCTTTGCAAGGAGCACCCACAGTAACAGGAAAGACAGTAGAGTACACTAACATGAAAATAAGTCTGAGAGGGATGCTGGAAGTTTGTGGAAGATGTTTTTTGATTGCCTCAATATTTTTCAGTGAATTGGAAAGCAAGCTCATTTGGGAATGAGGATGCGGAAGAGGTGCTAGAGGTTTAAAGAGAGAAGAGAAAGTATAAAATAGTGGTCTAAGAGAGGATAGGACTTAGCTGACTAAGAAAATAATAGTTTATTTCCTTACATCAGTGAAGGGCTTACTTATCATAGTTGTGTGTTTTTCTCTAGCCACAATTAGGTGAAGAAATACAGCCTCAATAGGTGGCGAGCTGTGCCAATGGAAGAAGCCACCACCCAATGTATCTGTAACAGCAGTGATTCTCATTATATGACAAATAAGAGAACACTTGTAAAACAGAACATAGTTGATTGAGAAAGAGAGAGAGGGAGAAGAAGGAGAGAGAGGGGGAGAGAGAAGGAGAGTTTTGTCGTTTGTTTTGTGGGAAATGTTGGATTTAGGGATCAGCTGACTTTAGGATAGAATTTAAGGGTTGACTGACTTTCAGAATCTCAAGTACTGATGTGGAGCTATTTGATCAATTGCGAATGGTCTAAACTGATTCTGGCTATATTCCCCATGTTGTACAATACATCCTTGAGCCTTTCTTACACCCAATAGTTTGTACCTCCTACTTCCCACCCCTATATTGCTCCTCCCCCCTTGTAGCTTATTTATTTTATACGTAGCAGTTTGTACCTCTTAATCCTCTACCCTTATCTTGCTCCTCCCCTCCCCCTCCTCCCCACTGGTAACCGCTAGTTTGTTCTCTGTATCTGTGTCTGCTTCTCTTTTGTTATATTCACTAGTTTGTTGTATTATTTTATTTTTTAAGCTCTTTATTGGAGTATTATTGCTTTACATTGTTGTGCCAGTTACTGCTGTACAACAAAGTGAATCAGCTGTATTCATACATATAGCCGCATATCCCTTCCCTCCTGCGGCTCCTATATAGCCAATATTTTCTAATAACTATAAATAGAAAGTAAATTTTAAAAATTGTATAATTTTTTTAAATTAAATTTTTAAAAATCTTCAGAATCTAAATAAAAAAATAAAATAAATAAATAAACTAATTCTGTGGTTACCTATTTCAGGCTTGGAATTAGGAACAAAAAAAGCCTATCTTCTACTTTCTTTCATGAGTTTGGAGAATAGGAACTTACTTTTCTCAGATGGATTTAACCAAGGTTGGAATATATATAAAGTATATAAAATGTGAAAAGCACAATGTGTTGAGGGTATATACAAGAGAATAATTATAATGATTGACAATGAAATTTATAATGATGGATTCAAAGGATTAAATACTCCAGTGGGTTTGAAGGACTTTTTTAGCTTAGGTACCAGGGACGATAAGCTGGCAAGGTAACAGGTGAAACTAAGAGACTGGCAAATTTGAAATTACGATAATGGATATTATCATTGGAAATAACAAGGTTATCCGTGTGGCCCAGGAAGAAAAGTTTGAATGAATTAGAGGGCAAGCTTAAGGTATCAAAAAACTGAGAATCCAGGAAATCAGAATTGTCTACATAGATTTTGAAATATACCTCAAATTGTAATGGAGTAGTGTAGGAGAGAGTGACGTTAAGCCAGGAGCTAAAACCTCAAGAGATGTCGTTTGTTTCATGTTCATCATTCATGACTTGCCAGACAAGATGATGAAACAAGGGGTGAGTGAATATAGTAGGATGAAATGATGTTTCAAAATTTTTATCATTTTATGAGTGGTGGAGGGGCAATAGAATGGAAGAGACAATAATGACCAAGTGGGATGTCTATGCCAATCCAGGCGCTGTGGCGCTGATACAAAAAATGTGGGCAGGGAGGCAAAAAACAAACGAAAATGAAAACAGTACTTGTGAGAGCTGCAGCGAAAGCGGTGTCATGAGGGACACCCAGGTTTCAGTTGGAGCAGAAAGTGAACGAGATAGCCACAGAATAGTTTGGAATAACTCTTTTACCCCTGGCAACAGTGACTTTCATAAGATGACCAATGGATAGCGTAATTATTACAGCAGTTTTATCCTTGTTAAATCTGCTCACAAATGCAGCATGCCACGCAGATTATTTATCAAGCTTCTATAACGTTACCATATATTGACTGTCTTCCCAGGAGTAACACCAAATAGTGTGTTGAAAAGCTCTTATGCCACAATAATCTCCCTAACTCACTCTCTTACCAAGTTTCCTAGATCCCTTCCTCCTTCCAACTGGATTGTCACCTCCAAACTTCTGTACGGAAATTCCAGAGCCACCAGTAGCCTTTAGATAGAAAAACATTCATTGTAATGGAAGGAGTATTGGCTTGGGAATTAGAAAACATAAACCTTGTTACTAATAATTGGTTTGTCCATTAACTGATTTGTTCACTTTAGTTTGATTGAACCTCAAGTTTGCACAATAGTAAAAGAAAGCATTCATGCCAAATAATCTTAAATCGTGTTCTTGTCCAGTGATTCACTTGTAACCAATCCCATCAGAATGTTTGAGACAACTTCACAATCAAAATTAAGTACATAATTACAGGAAATGAAAAGTCAACACATTAGTACCCAAAAGATCAATAAGACACAAATTACAAGCCATTTGTCAGCATAC
Organism: Hippopotamus amphibius kiboko; assembly: GCF_030028045.1. NCBI lineage: Eukaryota > Metazoa > Chordata > Mammalia > Artiodactyla > Hippopotamidae > Hippopotamus > Hippopotamus amphibius. The sequence continues at coordinate 65,951,677 of NC_080196.1, forward strand.
AAATGTAATATTTAAATGTTTACCATTACAGAATCTGTTGCACAATGTTTGCATCTCATTTTCTATTTGCATACATGTTAGAAAAGTGTGAATTTTCAAAGAAGTAGTTTACTGGTGAAGAAAATCAAGCCTTATTAAAGCTAAATTCTGTTATGGCCAGTCAATTGACCTGAGTTATGTCACAACAACCAATTGACCTGAACAGAGAGTAAAATACGGTGATCACCTGTAGTCTTATTTTGTATGTACCCCAGGGATTAGTCTGAGAACTTCTCTTTTCCATGGACCGGTATCTACCAAAACCTCTTATTTGTCAACAATAGGAAGACCAATATAATTTGAGTCACTGGATGAAGATGACCCTATTTCCTTAATCCTGAGTGATAACGCTCTTTGGCAGATAGTTTTAGTAATGACAGTGAGACTAGTCATAGAACTCATCAATGACTACATGAAGCTTAGCTTGAAATTTCCATTTGCAAGATGTCACTTATTGCAAAAGAATCTTGAACCAGTTTTGGTTTTTTTTTTTATAAATTTATTTATTTATTTATTGGCTGTGTTGGGTCTTCGTTGCTGCACACGGGCTTTCTCTAGTTGCTGCGAGCAGGGGGCTACTCTTCATTGTGGTGCTCAGGCTCCTCATTGTAGTGGCTTCTCTTGTTACAGAGCATGGGCCCTAGGCACATGGGCTTCAATAGTTGCAGCACACGGGCTCAATATTTGTGGCTCATGGGCTCTAGAGCACAGGCTCAATAGTTGTGGCGCATGGGCTTAGTTGCTCCATGGCATGTGGAATCTTCCCAGAGCAGGGCTCGAACCTGTGTCCCCTGAATTGGTAGGTGGATTCTTAACCACTGCGCCACCTAGGAAGTCCCAGTTTTTTTTTGAAGTCAGAGAGAGAAGTAATTTTTAACTCACATAATCATATGTAAGAAATTAAATTTGATGTATATATTATTTATTGTATATGCTGCAAAATCATGGCCATAGAACCCTGAGAACAACTCTTGTTATTACCACCATAACTTCTTCTGTGCTGGGATAAGAAGGTCACAGGCTTTATTGCTGGGTAGAAAAAGCTATGAATCCTTTATAAGCTCTGTGAACATGGGATATTTACATGACTTCTGTGTATGAATTGCTGCTTTTTCTATACAGGAATAATTTATAATAGTTTTTTGCACTAGTGTTTGTGTTCGTTTTCTATTGCTACATAACAAATTACCACAAATTTGCCAACTTATACATATATTATTACAATTTCAATAGGTCACAAATACAGGCACAGTTTAACTGAGTTCTCTGCTCAGGATCTCAAAAGACAGCAATCTAGTTGTCAGCCAAGCTGTGTTCCTTTCTGGAGCTCAGGGTTCTCTTCCAAGATCAGATCCTTGCCCATACTCAGATCCTTCTTGCGATCATGCTCAGCTCCTGAGACCCCCACAAGTACTAGCTACATTACAGCCCTACCACCAGTCCTCTTGCAGCATAGTATTTACTTCTTCAAGGGCAGCAGGAGATGTTCTCCCTCTTGTCTGTTAAAACAGAGTTATGACCTATACTCAGAAAACTATAAGAGGCAGATAAAAGAAGCTGAAGATGACACAAACAGCTGGAAAGATATCCCATGTTCTTTGGCTGGAAGAATTAATATTGTTAAAAATGACCATACTACCCAGGGCAAACTGTAGATTCAATGTAATCTGTATCAAAATACCAAAGGCATTTTTCACAGAACTAGAACAAATAATTTGAAAATTTGTATGGAAACACAAAAGACCCTGAATAGCCAAAAAAACATTGAGAAAGAAAACAGAGCTGGAGGAATCACATTCCCTGACTACTTCAGACTATACTGCAAAGCTACAGTAATCAAAACAGTATGATACTGGCACAAAAACAAACAAAAAACAGACATAAAGATCAATGAAACAGAATTGAGAGCCCAGAAATAAACCCACACATTTATGGTCAATTAACCTATGACAAAGGAGGCAAGAAAAAGAGTCTCTTCAATAAGTGGTGCTGGGAAAACTGGACAGCTACATGTAAAAGAATGAAATTAGAACATTCCCTAATGCCATATACACAAATAAAGTGGATCAAAGACCTCAATGCAAGGCTGATTACTATAAAGCTCTTAGAGGAAAACATAGAAAGAACACTCTTTAACATAAATCCTAGCAATATTTTTTGGATCAGTCTCCTAAAGCAAAAGAAATAAAAGCAAAATAAACAAATTGGATCTGATTAAACTTAAAAGCTTTTGCACAGAAAAGGAAACCATAGACAAAATGAAAAGACAACCTACTGAATGGAGAAGATATTTGCAAATAATATGACCGATAAGGGGTTAATAGCCAACATATATAAACAGCTCATACAACTCAACATCAAAAAAACAAACAACCCAAATTTAAAATGGGCAGAAGAACTGAATAGACATTGTTTTCCAAAGAGGGAATGCAGATGGCCAACAGACACATGAGAAGATGCTCAACATCGCTGATCATCAGGGAAATGCAAATCAAAACCACAATAAGATATCACCTCACACCTGTCCCAATGGCTATCATCAAAAAGAACATGAAAAAAGATGTTGGCGAGGATGTGGAGAAAAGGGAGCCCTCATACACTGTTGGTGGGAATGTAAATCGGTGTAGCCACTCTGCAAAACAGTATGGAGGCTTCTCAAAAAAACAAAAATAGAGCAACCATATGACCCAGCAATTCCACTCCTGGGTATATATCCAAAGAAAGAAAAAATGCTATTTTGAAAAGATACATGCACCCCAGTGTTCATACCAGCATTATTTATGATTGCTAAGATAAGTAAGCAACCTAAATGTCTATCAACAGAGGAATGGATAAAGAAGATGTGGTACATATATACACAATGGAATACTGCTCAGCCATAGAAAAGAATGAAATTAAAACCAAAAATAGCAGACTCAGATCTAGAGAACAAACTAGTGGTTACCAGTGGGGAGAGAGAAGTGGGGCAATATAGGAATAGGGGGATAAAAGATTATTATGGCATTATGTGAAATAATGTGTGAGAAACTTTTGAAAATTGTAAAGCACTATAGAATTTAAATAATCTTTCATTCGATATAAATTTTAAAAAAAAACGAGTTATATAAGCTTATAGCCTAACATAATCATGGGACTGACACCCCATCATCCTTGCTATGTTCTACTGGCCAGAAGTAAGTCACAGGTTCTGCCCCACTCAAAGGGAGGGATACTACAAGGGTATGATTCATTAAGGATCATCTTAGAATTATGCTTACCACAGTGGTACCACATGTTGAGACAATGCATCTGTATCTAAAACACTTGACTTATAAAAAGCACTTGCTAAATGTAAACTGTTATGACTGCTATGGTTTACATAAAATCTAAAGATAAGCAAATAGTTGTAGCTTTAAGATTAAATTTAGAAAAAATGTCATTAAATTGGGAATTTAAAATTGGCATCAATGCTATCAAAGAACATTTATTAGATATCTATTTGAACATTCCTCTCCAATGGATTGTGACCTTGTAGGTAAATTAGCTCACGTAATGCATTGAGGCATTAGGAATTTTCTCCCCTTAAAACAATACCTCTTAATAAACATTGTGAGATTAGAAATCAAACCAAAACAACTTAATCTTAAATAAGTTATCTTAGCCTATTACAATGCCTGAGCAGTAATCAACAGTTTTATTCTCAAGATGACTTGTTCTAAAAATATATTAATTCAGTCAACCAGTTGAATCTCACAGCTCTTTATATATGATAACTAGTAATTAGATTGTAAATTAATCTTGTATTGAAAGAAGAATGTGCTTATTTCCTCTTTTGAAACATAAACTTCTATTAAAGAAAATATTTAATTCTTTCTGAACTTTAGTGAAAGGCAGCAAAATCAATTGGAAACATAGTGTAATTATTGATACATTCAGTACTATACTTTAGTTCTAGTTCTGGTTCTTTAAGATTTTCACTAGTGGCAGAAATTGTACAGTAAAATATTGTTACTTTCTCTTTGATACACAAAATTAGAATTATAGAAAAAGTATCATCTATTTATTTTAGATAGTATAAAAATGAATGAGATGATTGATTTTTCCCAACAGGTTCTCATGTCAAAATTGCTAATATTTGAAACTACAATATTTGCCTTCCTTAGATAGCTGTTGTATTATTCGAGGTTCCGGGTTCTCCAGAGAAAGAGAACCTGTGTGTATGTGTGTGTGTGCAGACACATACATACACATATATGTATACATATCTATATGATGAGATGAGATCCACCCATATTATGGAAGGCAATCTACTGTACCCAAAGTCTACCGATTTAGAGGTTAATCCCATCCAAAAACTACTTTCATGAAAACATCTAGAATAGTGTTTAAACAAATATCTAGGCACCATGGCCTAGCCAAGTTGACATATAAAGTTAATTATCACATTTCCATTCCCTGCCACCCCCCCCCCACGTGAAACACACACACACGCACACACACATACACACAGACACACATAAAGAGGACAAATAGTATTAGGATTATGTGATCCATTAAAGAAATTTAATATGAATTCTCAAGGCAGAAAGTTTATAATCAGAATTCTAGAGAGAGTTATGAATTATGCTTTTAAGTCTTTATACATTGGAATGGGGTGAGTGCTGCCATTTGTTATCATTTTATATTCCTTTGAGACACGTGGCATTGGATATTCTAGAACTTTAACATTTGTATTAATTCATTTCTAATATGTTCCTGCTCTTTGCTCATTTTTTCTGGTGAGGTATTATTCTTTTTTTTTTATTGATTTCTATGTTCTCCTTATAACACATTTTTTACTTTTTTGCTTCAGATATTTTTTAGATTCAAATTTCGGGGATTTTATACAGCATCTTAAATTTTGTTTGCAGTCAAATGCATCCAAAATTTTTTCTTTTTTATTACATTGTTTTATTCTTTGGAAATATGTGTCCATCTCATGATCAGTTAAAAAATCATATGCTACACTAAAAAAAATTTTACTGAGATAAATTAGAGACCTAAACAAATGGAGGAATGTTGCAAAAAAAAAAAAAGAATCATATGGATTTTCTTCTGGTTCCTATGGTTTAATTGTTCGTAGTTAACTTTTTTTTTTTGAATTTTTAAAAAAAATTTTATTGAAGTATAGTTGATTTACAATGTTGTGTTAATTTCTGCTGTACAACAAAGTGATTGTTATACATACATACACTTTTTACATATTATTTTCCATTATAGTTTAGCACAGGATATTGAATACAGTTCTGTGTTCTATACAGTAGAACCTTGTTGTTTATCCATGCTATATAGAATAGTTTGCATCTGCTAATCCCAAATTTCCAATCCATCTCTCCTCACCCCACCCCACCCCCCATTCCCAGTAACCACACATCTGTTCTCTATGTCTATGAGTCTGTTTCTGTTTCGTACATATGTTGATTTGTGGGGCCGGAGGGGTGAAGGGGAAGCTAGGAAGAAGTGAGAGAGTAGCACTGACATATATACACCACCAAATGTAAAATAGATACCTAGTGGGAAGCTGCTGCATAACACAGGGAGATCAACTCAGTGATGGGTGATGACTTGGAGGGGTGGGATAAGGAGGATGAGAAGGAGGCTCCAGTGGGAGGGGATATGGGAATATATGTATAAATACAGCTGATTCACTTTGTTGTGCAGCAGAAACTGGCACAAGAGTGTAAAGCAATTATACTCCAATAAAGAGCTTAAAGTAAAAAAAAGATATCCCACCCAGAAGCAACTGAACCAAACGACTGTGCAGGGAAACTGAGTCAGCTTCTGTCAGGTAGACCCAAAAAGGGGACAAAGAAATAGAGCTCGCCTTTGAAGGTGAGACTCTGCCGATTAAAAATTCAAGTCCAGAAAGAGAAAGACAAATACCATATGATATCACTTTATGTGGAATCTAAAATATGACACAAATCAACATATCTATGAAACAGACTCACAGACATGTAGTTAATTCTTCAATTCATATTTTACCTGTTTGAAATTATATTGTACGTGCAGTCTTATATCCTACTTTATTCATATAACTTTATATATTGAGCATTTTTCATAAAATGAAATATTGTTTGATATATGATATGAGCTAAGGATATGATTTATAGTTTTCCAAATTTCCAGTTTTCTCAACATGTTATATTCTGCTTTCTTTAACTTAAATTGGTTGTATACTATACTTGATCAAGGTTACTTAATATTTCTGTGCTTCTTTGTGTATAATATAGTAATATTAGTAGTATCTAACTCAGGTTTGTTGAAAAGGAAAAACAATAATCATATGAAGTACTTAGAACAATGCCTGACAATATTAATATATCATTAATGTTGTGTTAGCATTATTATATTTATTTCACAATTATCACCTTAGATTCATTGATCCATTTGTTAATTCTTTCACAAATTCCAGATTTTGATTCTTTTTTTGTGCGTTATATATGATTCATTGTTTATTTTTTAATTTATTCTTATTGAAATATAGTTGATTTACAATGTTGTGTTAATTTCAGGTATACAGCAAAGTGATTCAGTTATACATATACACACACACACACACACACATATATGTATGTACATATATATTCTTTTTTGGATTCTTTTCCATTATAGGTTATTACAAGATATTGAGTATAGTTCTCTGTGCTGTACTGCAGGACCTTACTGGTTATCTGTTCTATGTATAGTAATGTGTTTATTTTAATCCCAAATTCCTAATTTAGCCCTTCCTCCCACTTTCCCCCTTGTAACCATAAATTTGTTTTCTATGTCTGTGGGTCTGTTTCTGTTTTTTAAATAAGTTCATTTGTATCTTTTTTTTAGATTCCACTTATAAGCTATGTCAAATAACATTTGTCTTTGTCTAACTTACTTCACTTAGTATGATAATCGCTAGGTACATCATGTTTTTTGCAAATGATATTATTTCATTCTTTTTTTGGCTGAGTAATATTCCATTGTGTGTGTGTGTATATATATATATATATACATCTTTTTCCATTCATTTATTGATGGACACTTCTGCAAAGAAGACATACAGATGGCCAACAGGCACATGAAAAGATGCTTAATGTTGCTAATTATTAGAGAAATTCAAATCAAAACTACAGTGAGGTATCACCTCGTACCAGTCAGAATGGCCATCATCAAAAAGTCTACAAATAATAAATGCTGGAGAAGGTGTGGAGAAAAAGAAAACCTCCTACACAGCTGGTGGGAAAGTAAATTGGTGCAGCCACTATGAAAAACAGGTTCCTTTAAAAACTAAAAATAGAGTTAGCATATGATCCAGCAATCCCACCAGAGATATATCCAGAGAAAACTATAATTCAAAATAATACATGCAGCCCAATGTTCATAGCTTGATTTTTTTTTCCTTTGGTATAACTTGTAATACATAATATGACAGCACTTCCACTTTGTTTCTTTTGTCAAAAATATAACAAAAATATACATTCTTTGCACTTTTAGATCTTTAGTATACCAGATAAATTTAAAAGTTATGTTTAAATGCCCCCTTCCCAAAAAGTTCCATTGATATTTTGTTTTGGATTGGGTTGAATATCATATTTAATATAAGAAAAATTGATGAGAAAACTGGAAGAAAATAGGTTAAGTAACTTGTCCAATACCATAGTAATAATAAGAGTGGGTGCCATGGTTTAAACAAAGGCAGTCTTTAATATAAAGTTATATTTTCAAATTACTCTTTGAGGAATCACATTCAAGACACATACTTAAATAGCGATTGCTTTTTTGTAAAATGGAGAAGTCCATAATAAATGATACTCCTGCCACATAGTTGAACCCTGATTCTTACCTGCACATCTAATTATGTGCTACAAGGCCTCCTTCCACTGGGAAGCAATCTTGTTTATTTGAAATGCAGCACAACATGTAGATTATGAAACGCTATTCCCAGGGACTGTGCCCACCTAATTCCCTTTGCTCAGTGGCTTGTCCAGCGCCACACCTATGAAAGGGAGTACAGAGTCATTGCCAAATGTTATTCTCAGGTTTTTCATGTAATTTAGCTCTTGTCATCAAATTGTCTAATATAATATTTTCAAGTAAACCACTAAACAAATAACTGGACCTATTAGCATGAAACCATGAATTAACCACCTTGAAAATATTGCATGATACTCTGATCACTAAAACTGGAGTCCATTCCTACTCTCACTTTTTTCCCTTTCACACCCACAAGAGACATGGATAATCATCACTGAACTCTTTTTTGCTTTGTACAGGCTAACCCTCCACGACCATCTAAGCACAATGCTCCAGGTGGCCACAATTAATTGAAATTGACACTTGAGGAGAAGCTTATTTACCTACTTGCAAACTCACAACTTCTGTTGAACAAAACGATGAACTTTGTGATTATTCTAGGTCAATTTTAGTCAGAAGTTTTTCTGTTTGATTCTATATAAACGAACTACTGTGTGTCAACTTCTATAATCCCTTTGGGTTTCATTACATAAAACTGTAGATTCAGTATTAATGGAAACAAACATTTCAGAGGTAAAGTGGAATTTGGGTTCAGTGATATAGGTCCAAATTCATGCACTGCTTGCCCGGAGAAGGAGTTCAGCAAAGAGTTAAAATTATTTTTCCACATAAAGAAAATTTGCAGGATGGGTCCCTTACCCTTTAAATTATTGGCACTTTGACTTTTGTCTCTGCATTTTCCTGGTTTTCTTTCATCTCTGACCACCTTTCTGTGTTGTGAAACAGTTCACTAAGTTGTAGAACTAAAATAAAAACTATGACGACAGGTTTAGAGAAGAAGAATGAAATCCAAACATATTTAGGACTTAGTATTTAAGATATTTAGCAACCAATTGGATGGGTATGCTGGAAGAAAGAGGGAAGGTTCATGAGCAACTCTGAGGTCACTCTGGGTCACTCAAAGAAACAGGGTGTGTTGGGGCAGCTGGCAGCCAAAGGAGACTGAACAAAACTGAACAGATTTGAGAAAGAAGAAGCTGCCTTGTTTTATACATACAGCACTCCTTGGTCACAGAAACAAGTACTGTAAATATAGGGCGGAATTCTAACCCCTGCACCTGCTATTTTGCACGCTCCACTTTCTCTTCCTCTGCCCTCCCCCAACCTGTTTTCCCATTTTCTCCTTTCGTCTGCTCTAGTCAGGCCATTTTTCTCACCGAAGGCCGCATAGACTAATTCCTTTCTGACAGCTTTCTTTGCTCATGTTTCTGCCTCTTATTAGAATGACCTTTTTTATGCCCCAACGTGGAAGATTCCTTTCTTTTCTTCAGAGCTCTTCTTGAGACCCACTTCCTCAAGAAACCTGTCCTGGGCCATGGCAACTAGAGTGATTTCAGTCCATCTTGAATTCCTCTAATGCTCTCTACACTACTCACTTGGTATTTAACGAGTACTACTTTATGTGGCTGGTCGTATTTTTATGTGCAGGTGCCTGGTCTTTGCAGGTTTCTACTCTGTTTGAAATGCACAAGCCTCACGTCTCATACAGGGTCGCATATCCCATGCCTCCCAGCATAGTTTATGCAAGTAACAGATGGTCAGTAAATATTTATTTAAGGGGAAGAGAAGACTGTGCCTCCTTGAAATTAGGTGAAAAATGAACCATACACATTTCCTGGTACTAGAAATAATGGAGACTTAGTTAAACATCACGAATTTATCATATGGTTCTGGAAGTCAGAAGTCCACAATCAGTCTCACTGAGTTAAGCTAAAGTGTAGGTAGGGCTGGTTCCTTGAATGTTGCCTTGCCTTTTCAAGCTTCCAGAGACAGCTTGAATTCATTTTCTCACAGTGACATCAGCACTGTGTCATCACATCTTCACTGTCTCTTTCTGTCTTCATACAACTTCCTCTGCCTTTGTGCCCCTGCCCCCCTCTTATAAGGGTTCTTATGATGTTGGGCTCACGTGGATAATCCAGGGTAATCTCCCCATCTGAACATCTTTAACTCAGTTATACTTGCCAGGTCCCTTTTACTGTATAAGGTAATGGAGTCACAGGATCCAAGGACTAGGATGTGGACATTTTGGGAGGTGGGGGCCGTGATTTAAGCTTCCACAGTATGCTTTCTCTTACCCTCATGCAACAAATGTTGTTGAGTTCCTACTATGGTGCTAAGCAATATGGTGCAAGAGTTGGGAACAAAGTAAACATCTTCTGGTCAGTGTGCTCAGAATCTGCTGGCAAACTCTGTGTGTTAAAAAAGATTTGTAATCCAATGTGACACATGATTTATTAGAGACAATATTAGACCTCAGTGGGAGCATGGAGGAGGAAGTATTTCCTTTCTGCCTGGGGCAGGGAGATGCCTGAGCGAAGGCTCCCTTGTGGAGTAGCAATCTCTGTTGTAATACAGGCCTATATTGTACAGCATTAACCTGTGGTGTTGGTTCAACAGGCATAATAGCTAATAAAATTTTACAATGTACGATTTGTTGTAATTGAAGTGAAAATAACCCAGCTTCCTTGACACTCATTAAAGGCCCTATATTTATTAATTAAGTCCTTCAAATAATATTTGTTGAGGAATTTCCATGCACCTGGCCTTGAATGAGGTACAGAGAACACAAAAATGAATAGCACGTGAACCATGCGTTCAAGGACCTAATGGTGTAGCAGAGAAAGCAGACAAACAGCTACCATTTGTTGGTCCTTCTCATTTTGTAAATAATTTTATCTTTCCTGTTGCTCAGAAGTCTCCTCATTTTTTCACAATGTTCACACACTTTTCTCTCCCATTTACTCTAAGGTTTCAAAATGTTCTCAGCTATCCTCTTGGTCTTTTTTTAAACTTACTTCCAAAGCAACTTTCGAATGTCTGAGAGTCATGGTTTAGGGATGCCATGAATAGTTTTGTGTGTCAGCTTCTATGTTTTAAATTTAACCTTCTGATTTTGAGTTTGATTTGAAACTTGTTTTTAGGAATATTCAGGAAGCTTATCCATTTTATAATGTATTTCAGAAACAGCAAAATCTTATTGATTTGATAATCCCACATATCATGTAACGAGCAGAACAAACTGTCAAAAGAACAAAGGAGCAACTAGGTCTCCACAAAGCTCATTTACTCAAAGTGAAAGAAAAAACGCCAATTGTTTGATTTGACAGTACTTATACTAACATGACAAGAAACATAATAAAATTGGTTCAACTATTACAGTTTCATTTATTCCAGGGACTATGACTAAGTGTCTACATACTGAATTTATAGCATATGTAGCCACATTTGAGGTAGGATTTGAGTAGGCCTAGAAGTTCCCATTATTTCTGTACTATCTACCACGAACACAATATAGTATCTAAAATTCCTGTCATTTCATTTACTCCCTTGGGTAAAGCAATGTGCAGAGGTCCTTCTTAAATGCATGGGATAATTAACACAAATCTCTTTGGGAGCATTGATATATGAAATAGAAATTGGCTAATTGGACTACTTATAGTTCATCTAGGGATGTGTCTCAAGATAGAAATTCAGAGCAGAGAGGGTCAAATATAGGAAAGTTTTGATGTAAGTTTGGAAAGGAGATTCAGAAGACTTCACCACACAGACTTGATTAGGAAGCAGCCAGGGCACAGCATGAAGACACAATGGGCTGTTTCTCATTTTAGTTCAAATAGTATTAATTTTTACTTTCTGTTTCATTATGTCAGTCCTGGTGGATGTTTGTGAATTTTATTGGTCTTTTCTAATAACCAGCTCTACCTTTGCAAATTTTCTTTGTCATATATTTCATTTCCATTTCGTTAAATTCTTTTCCAACATTTTTGGAGAGAAAATTCTGTTCTTCTCCACTAACTATTTGTATGACATCACCTTAATTTCTGCCTTTCCTCTTCATTTTTTTTACTCTGCCACTTTATTGAGGATTAATTGACAAACACAATTACGTATTAAAAAGTGAATATTATGTGTCCAGCATAAGTATCATCTGGTTGCATCCTACATGTTTGATATTTGTTTACTTATCATTAGGTACTAAGTACTTAGAAATCTATTGTGATGTATTTTGATACATCTTTTATTTAGAACTGTACCTAAATTTCTAAAGCTATATTAAGATATTTATTTTGTTTTGTTTTTTGACTTCTAATTTAATTTCTTTTATCTTGAGAACGTAGTTTATACCATACTGCTTCTGCTTCTTTGAAAAGATAAGACTTGCTTTATAATCTCATAGAATTCTTTATGGCTAATGCTTTAATTTATGCAAGTTTCAAGTTTTAGAGTTTTATGTATGCTTAAGAAGACTGTACAGTTTATAATTTGGGGCATATGTGTTGTGTGTGTGTGAGTGTATGTATATATACATATTTGCTAGATCGAGATTGTTAAGCCTGTTAATCATCATTATTTTATTTATTTATTTTTCATCATTATTTTAATTTTTGATTTGCCAAAACAGATTGCTATGTTGAAATCTCTTATATGTTGATACATTCATTGGTTTCCAGTCTTAGTCATTCGTTCCATACAAATGTTTGGTTGATATGTGTTTCTCATTAGTTGAACAACTATTTTCCTTTATACATATACATTCTGATCATCTCTGTATCCAAGAATGTTATTCGTCTTATATACCCAATATTTCATTGGGCTACTATCTGCCTAGTACATTACTTTTGATTATTTAGTTTCAATCTTTTATATCTTAAGATTTTAGTGTACTTCTTGCAAAGTATACATAGGCACAGTTTTTAAACCTAATCTCCTGTCTTAAGTGATGAGAATAATTCATATATGGTTATTGTAATCAATTATGTATTTGTATTTCATTCTGTTATCTTTTTGTTTCCTCTTTGTCTTGCTTTTTCTATTACTTCCTTTTTCTCCCTACTTGACTTTAAAAAAATTTTTTTATTGGAGTATAATTGCTTTACAATGTTGTGTTAGTTGCATCAGTACAATGAAGTGTATCAGCTATATGTATACCTATATCACCTCCCTCTTGGACCTCCCTCCCACCCCCACCTCCATCTCACCCATCTCGGTCATCACACAGCACCGAGCTGAGCTTCCTGTGCTTTATAGCATGCTACGACTAGTTATCCTACACATGGCGGTACATATATGTCAATCCCAATCTCCTAATTCGTCCCACCCTCACCTTCCCCACACCATGTCCACATGTCTATTCTCTATGTCTACGTATCTATTTCTGCCCTGCAAATAGGTTCATTTGTACCATTTTTCTATATTCCACATATATACATTAATATGATATTTTTCTCTTTCTGGCTTACTTCACTCTGTATGACAGACTCTAGATCCATCCATATGTCTACAAATGATCCAAATTTGTTCCTTTTTATGGCTGAGTAATATTCCATTGTATATATGCACCATGTCTCCTTTATCCATTCATCTGTCATTGGACATTTAGGTTGTTTCCATGTCATGGCTATTGTAAATAGTGCTGCAATGAACATTGGGGTAATGTGTCCTTTTCAATTATGGTTTTCTCGGGGTATACGCCCAGGAGTGGGATTTCTGGGTCATATGGTAGTTCTATTTTTAGTTTTTTAAGGAACCTCCATACTGTTCTGCATAGTGGCTGTATCAATTTACATTCTCACCAACAGGGCAGAAGGGTTTTCTTTTCTTCACACCCTCTCTAGCATTTATTGTTTGTAGATTTTTTGATGATGGCCATTCTGACCTGTGTGAGGTGATACCTCATAGTTTTGATTCGGATTTCTCTAATGATTAGTGATGTTGAGTATCTTTTCATGTACCTCTTGGCCATCTATATGTTTTCTTTGGTAAAATGTCTATTTAGGTCTTCTGCCCATTTTTGGATTGGGTTTTTTGGTTTTTGATATTGAGTTCCATGAGCTGTTTGTTTATTTTGGAAATTAATCCTTTGTCCGTTACTTCATTTGCAAATATTTTCTCCCATTCTGAGGGTTGTCTTTTCATCTTGTTTATGGTTTCCTTTGCTGTGCAAAAGTTTTTAAGTTTAATTAGGTCCCATTTGTTTATTTTTATTTTTATTTTCATTACTCTAGAAAGTGGGTCAAAAAAGATCTTGCTGTGGTTTATGTCAAAGAGTGCTTTTCCTATGTTTTCCTCTAAGAGTTTTATAGTGTCTGGTCTTACATTTAGGTCTCTAATCCATTTTGAGTTCATTTTTGTTTATGGTGTTAGGGAGTGTTCTAATTTCATTCTTTTATATTCAGCTGTCCAGTTTTCCCAGCACCACTTATTGAAGAGGCTGTCTTTTCTCCATTGTATGTTCTTACCTTTTTTGTGATAAATTAGGTGCCCATATGTGTGTGGGGTTATCTATGGGCTTTCTATCCTGTACCATTGATTTATATTTCTGTTTTTGTGCCAGTAGCATACTGTCTGAATTACTGTAGCTTTGTAGTATAGTTTGAAGTGAGGGAGCCTGATTCCTCCAGCTCCATCTTTCTTTCTCAAGATTGCTTTGGCTTTTCGGGGTCTTTTGTGTTTCCATACAAATTGTAAAATTTTTTGTTCTAATTCTGTGAAGAATGCCATTGGTAATTTGATAGGGATTACATTGAATCTGTAGATTGCTTTGTGTAGTATAATCATTTTCACAATATTAATTCTTCCAATCTAAGAATGTGGTATATTTCTCCATCTGTTTATGTCATCTTTGATTTCTTTCATCAGTGTTTCATAGTTTTCTGAGTACAAATCTTTTACCTCCTTAGGTAGGTTTATTCCTAGGTATTTTATTCTTTTTGTTGAGATGGTAAATGGGATTGTTTCCTTAATTTCTCTTTCTGATTTTTCATTGTTAGTGTATGCAAGAGATTTCTATGCATTAATTTTGTATCCTGGAACCTTACCAAATTTATTGATTAGTTCTAGAAGTTTTCTGGTGGCATCTTTAGCATTTTCTATGTATAATGTCATGTCATCTGCAAACAGTGACAGTTTTACTTCTTTTCCAATTTGTATTCCTTTTATTCTTGTTCTTCTCTGATTGCTACGGCAAGGACTTCCAAAACTATGTTGAATAATAGTGGCAAGAGTGATCTTAGTGGAAATGCTAGTTTTTCACCAGTGAGAATGATATTTGCTGTGGGTTTGTCATATATGACCCTTATTATGTTGAGGTAGGTTCCCTCTATGCCATTTTTCTGGAGAGTTTTTATCATAAATGGGTGTAGAATTAAAGCTTTTTCTGCATCTGTTGAGTTGATCATATGGTTTTTATTCCTTAATTTGTTAATATGGTGTATCACATTGATTGATTTGCATATATTGAAGAATCCTTGCATTCCTGGGATAAATCCCACTTGATCATAGTGTATGATCCTTTTAAAGTGTGGTTGGATTCTGTTTGCTAGTATTTTTGTTTGAGGATTTTTGCATCTATGTTCATTGTGATATTGGTCTGTAATTTTCTTTTCTTGTGATATCTTTGTCTAGTTTTGGGATCAGGGTGATGGTGACCTCCTAGGATGAATTTGGGAATGTTCCTCCCTCTACAATTTTTTGGAAGAGTTTGAGAAGGATGGGTGTTAGCTCTTCTCTAAATATTTGATGGAATTCACCTGTGTAGCCACTGGTCCTGGACTTTTGTTTGTTGGAAGATTTTTAATTACAGTTTCAATTTCATTACTTGTAATAGATCTGTTTATATTTTCTAATTCTTCCTGGTTCAGTCTTGGAAAAATGTACTTTTCCAAGAATTTGTCCATTTTTTCGAGGTTGTCCATTTTATTGGCATATAGTTGTTTACTAGTAGTCTCTTACAATCCTTTGTATTTCTGTGGTGTCAGTTGTGATTTCTCGTTTTTCATTTCTAATTTTATTGATTTCCATCCTCTCCCTTTTTTTCTTGATGAGTCTGGCTAAAGGTTTATCAATATTGTTTATCTTCTCAAAGAACCAACTTTTAATTTTATTGAACTTTGCTGTTGTTTTCTTTGTTTCTATTTCATTTACTTCTGCTCTGATCTTTGTAATTTCTTTCCTTCTGCTAACTCTGGGTTTTCTTTCTTCTTCTTTCTCTAGTTGCTTTAGGTGTAAGGTTAGATTGTTTGTTTGAGATTTTTCTTGTTTCTTGAAGTGAGATTGAATTGCTATAAATTTCTCTCTTAGAACTGCTTTTGCTGCATCCCACAGGTTTTGGGATGTTTTCATCGTGTTTTCATTGTCATTTGTTTCTATGTATTTTTTTATTTATTCTTTGATTTCTTGAGTGATCTCTTGGTTATTTAGTAGTGCACTGTTTAGCCTCCATGTATTTTTGTTTTTTACAATTTTTTCCCTATAATTGATTTCTAATCTCATAACATTGTGGTCAGAAAAGATGCTTGATATGATTTCAGTTTTCTTAAATTTTCTGAGGCTTGATTTGTGTCCCCAGATGAGATCTATCCTGGAGAGTGTTCTGTGTTCACTTGGGAAGAAAGTGTATTCTGCCACTTTCAGGTGGAATGTCCTTTATTGAGGATTCTTTTCTTGGTTTTTTTTTTTAATTCCATTTTTCTCCTTTAGTTTGAAAGTCAAACACTATTTCTAACATTTTATTTGAAATTTTATTTTTATTAATATACTTTAAATTTTCCTATGATTATCTGATAACAAAATGTGCCTCCTATTTTATTTGAGTACAGGGCATATTTTAAGTACACCATGATATGTTAGAGCATTTTAATTCGTATTACTGACAGACATATATACTATTGTTATAAAGCATTTTAGTGTCTATCTTTCTTTTAGATTTTCAAGTTAGATATTATAATTTTTATTACCATTGCTTATAATGTATTATTTTGTACTGACAATGTTTGTTTGACTTTACATATTTACCCTTTTTGTTATTGTTCACCATTTCTATTTGCTATTATATCCTCTCTCTGGGATCATTTTCCTTCTCCCTGAATTTCTTTCTGATAGGAACATATGACATAAACACAGTTTTACTTTATCTAAAATGTATCTTCATTACAGTTGTTCTTAAACGGTACTTTTCCTGGACCTAAACGTATATGCTGCTGTGTATCTTTGCCCAGAAATTTGGAGATGTCATTCCACTATAATTTTCTGCTACATGCAGAAATAGCATATAATTCCTTCTTTTATATCCTCTTAAGTATTTTGTACATAGTATTTCATTTTCTGATGTGATATCTGAACTCTTTGAAGGCTATATTAGTATTTTTTGTTTGTTTCGCTGAATCACATTGTTTCCACTGCATGTATTTAGTAATCTTTGGGAGCTCATAGATCTTCATCTCTATAAAATGTGTGTCCTAATTTAAAATACTTCCCTCCAGAGAGACTCTACACTGGTTTTCCCACCTTCCATCTGTTTTGCAAAGTCATTCTCACTTTTGATGCCCATGACCTCATCCTTCTTCTTGCTATCCTGGATACTTTCTATGACATCTCAAACTTTGACTTCACTTGACCTAATTTTGTGCTTTGGATTCTCCTCCCTCAATCTTTTCCAAACTATCTGAGCTTTATCATCAAACCATTTCCTCTGGGGAGATCATCTCTACTGAGATGCTGCTACCTTGCATACTGTGTGAATTCAGTTTGGCTCAGTGAAATTGATGACTCCTTTTTGGCTCATTGTTACTTCTTTGTTGATAATGTCTTACCCAAAGTTTTGGCACTAAAATTTTGTTTTTAAAATTTTTAAAGGTTACTTTCCATTTGCAGTTATTACAAAATATTGGCTATATTCCTCATTTTATGCAATACATCCTTGAGCCTGTCTTACACCCAACAGTTTGTGCCTCCCACTCCCCCATCCTTATATTGCCCCTCCCCACTTCCCACTGGTAACCATTAGTTTGTTCTCTACATCTGTGAGTCTGCTTCTGTTTTGTTATATCCACCAGTTTGTTGTATTTTTTTGATTCCACATATAAATGATATATTTATGTGTATATATATCATATATACATATATATCTCCCATCTTCTTTGTGTGTGTGTGTGTGTGTGTGTATACATATCACATCTTCTTTGTCCATTCTTCTGTTGATAGACACTTAGGATGCTTCCATATCTTGGAATTGTAAATGATGCTGCTGTGAACATTGGGGTGCCTGGTTTTTTTGAATTAGTGTTTTCATTTTCTTCAGATATATACCCAGGAGTGGAATGGCTGGATCATATAGTACTCATATTTGTTGTTTATTGAGGAATCTACATACTGTTTTCCATAGTGGCTACACCAATTTACATTCCCACCAACAGCGTATGAGGGTTCACTTTTCTTCACATCCTCGCCAACATCTGTTATTCGTGTTCTTTTTGATGCCATTCTGACAGGTGTGAGGTAATATCTTATTGTGGTTTTGATTTGCATTTCCCTGGTGATTGGTGATACTGAGCATCTTTTCATGTGCCTGTTGGCCATCTGCATTTCCTCTTTGGAAAAATGTCTGTTCTGTTCTTCTGCCCATTTTTTTAATCAGGGTTTTTGTTTTCTTGATGTTGACTTGTGTGAGCTTTTTATATATGTTGGATATTAACCCCTTATTGGTCATATCATTTGTAAACATCCTCTCCCATTCAGTAAGTTGTCTTTGTTTTGTTGATGGTTTCTTTTGCTTTGCAAAAGCTTTTAAGTTTAACTAGGCCCCACTTGTTTATTTTTGCTTTTATTTATGCCACTAAAATTTTAAACAGGACAATATCAGGAGAGAGACTCCATGGCGGGGGAGGAGTTTAATTAACCAAATAATTAAATAAAATCCCTGTGTCAGCCACCTTTAAAAGTCACTAAAGTTTTAAAAATATTTCTTTCAAACAAATGTATGTGTCTCCGTTTTATTTATTCTGCTTGACACAAGTGAGAATAATGTGAAGTCTTTGCTAGTAACAACCCTCTCTTAAAGTTTCTTACAAATTACTTGTGAAAGGCTCTTAGTTATCCCATAAAATAATAAACTTTGTATAAGTTGAGATTTATAGCTATAAATAATTCACTTAGTGGGAAGAGAACAGAAAGATACTCTAAGATCAAGTTGCACCTCTTTCTCATACTAGTTGGGGAGCCTCGGGCAACTGTTCTGCCTGACACTTGCTTCATTTGTCTAACTCCTACTGAACTTAGCTCTTGTATCACTTTCATCAGGAATCTTCCCAACTTATGCAGAAATGACTAGGTACTCCTTCTCTGAGATCTTGTAGTCTACTGCTTTCCATCCATCTTCTATATTTATCTATATACATAAATATATTTATCTGCTATGTCCCTCTGAGCCACATTGAAGATAGAAACTAGCTGATGCACTGGATCCTTGACCCACTGGATATAAAAGACACAAAATAGTTTCTCAATAAAAGTCTGCTTTATGAATGAATAGTAGTAGCTACACTGCCTTCTGCCTAGAAATGTTTTAAGTATAAATGAGATAATGGGAATGATACAGTATTTCTCTGCTGTAAATACTGTAAAAATGTAGGGCAGAATTATCCATTGAGAGCAAATACAAATATATATTTACATAAATATAAATATATGTTTGTCTAAATAAAGTAGAAACTAATTTACTCAGATGATATTAATTTGAAATTTGTAGTAAATAAATACAGACCAGAAAGCTATGTCTGCATAAACTATGACAAAATGTTGAAGTAAATAAAATAAACTTGATAGAGGTCTACTTAAAGTATTTTGAGAAACAAACTATCTTTTAGAGTATAAATTCCTCATTTGCTTGTAGGTATGTCTCATTTCTATAGACAGATATTCTTCCTTTTTCATTAAATCTGCATTTGTCAAGTCCTCCATTTAAAAGCAATGTTCATAGTCCTTGAAAATTTTGAGGACTTCCAAAAATTGCATAACTCCATTCTTCACCAACACATCTTCTCCCTCCCTCTAATCTCAGCTGGTATATCACAGGACTCTTGAGATACCCAATTCCTACAACTATTAGAAAAGTTAGCATTTTGGCCTTAATTATTCCTTACTTTTATCCTCTCAAGCCAAAATGGTAACTTTTATAACAGTGGTAGGAATCAGTAGTGAGACGGTGCAAAGGACAATAGGAAGAGAAAGCAGGTAGGATGAGAAGGTCTCTGGACCCAACGGATTCATCTTTGAGTTTGACCTTGGGATCCCATTGAGTAGATAGGGGAGAATGTCCAGTAATTAATGATAAAGACCAGTCAGGCTTAGAGATGTCTGTTTTGCAGATAAAGTTTGAAAGCCATCATTGTTTGAGCTGTAGTTTAAACTATGGGTGTATATGAGTGCTCTCCTGGAGACTATACAGAAGAAGAGAATTAAGGTCAGAAAACCTTAGGAATCACCGATGTTTAGTGATAGCAAAGGGACAGTAACCAGCTAATAAGACTGAAAATGAAGTGTCGAACAATGCAGAGAAACCAAGAGTAAAATCAAAGAAGGAAAGGATTTCAAAGAGTGGTAAAGGATTTAGCCATATCAGATGCCACAGATGATCTTTGCTTAGAGCCATTTTAGTGAAGTGGTAGGAGAAGTCTGAAGTGTGAAGGAGATGAAGAAATGGAAAGAACAGCTGGCAAGAGGCTTTCAAATTCCTCTGGAGAAATGGAAAGCCAAGTGGCCACACAGCCTACTGACATTCCAGTATAGTTCTGTTACACTTGTTTCTTTGATGAGTCAATTAAGGTTCAAATAACTGTCACCCAAAGTCGCATAGCATACTAGTACCTAGATCTGCTTGAGCTTTCAAATATCCAATGATCCATTCACTACTACCACCAGGAACTTCCAGAATGTGGCAGAACAGTTGTAATTTCCTTACTGTGAGTTACTATCACTCCATTTGTATTAATCATTGCCACCATTGTACTTTCCAGATTCTGTGAGTATCCTGGAATTTAGTTCCTAATGTTTGCTGAAAGAATAGGATTAGTTACTGATACTTAAAATACATTGTTTTATTATTATACATATACCTTTGATAATATTTGTTGTCACCTGGATTCAGTTAGATGCTCTGATTCAAACCAAAAAATGGGTTAGTAAATTTTTGGCATCCATGACAATTTGCACTGTTTTGAAGATTTTCTTATTGTTGAAATCCTTCTCACCCCCAAGTAATTCCATATCAGTAACAAGAAGCTAAGACAAAAGTAAGATCATAAGATCTTTGCATTCTAGATGTAGTTCATAAAGAAGTTCATCTTTATCTGACCCCGATTTCTTATAGCTGCACACTGGTTTCTTTCTGTCCCCAGGCTCACCCCCATTTGCATGAGTGTCTTGTGTATTTTCTTTACACTTGCAGTTGATATTTGCAAATAGTTTAAAACAGTTCCAGAAACAGTTATGTTTACTTGTGTGTAAATGAAATAAAGATACTGGCGGTGTTTATAATGGAACTGGATATCTTTAAAGTAGAAAAATATTGTATTTCTTCTTGAAGATTTGAAATAAATCAGTGAGCTCTATAATTAATCATTTTTGATATAATGTTTTTATTGTGAAATGATTTTAGGGAAATGCTATTTTAAAGTTCCCCTTGACTCATTTGCATCAAATCAAGTGGGTCTTATAAGACAGTAAAGATATACTGTGAATAATCATCAAAGAAAATTGTTCAACCACAGCTCATAAATGAACACCAAAAGAGCCTGCTTGGGGCACTCATTTGGCCACATTTTTTACATCAAGGGATTTAATTACTCTTGGACAAATGACTGACAGGCAGACAAGGAAGTGAAAACTTTAAGAATATGTTCATCCCTAAAATATAGTGATGGCTAAACCTTCCTTGTTTGAGACTTCGTATAATTCCATGTTCAACTTTCTAAAAAGAGTTATTCTTCCTTTGAACAGTGTTAGGTTTTTTCTTATGAGAATAATTTCTATTGTAGAATTTTAAAAATTGCTTTATTCTTGACTTTTTTAAATCACAGGGAGCAGTAGTTTCAGAATTAAGATAATACTTTTATATTTCTCTTTGAACTGTTCATGAGAATTGTGTGTGAAATTTAGCAACTTAAGTAAACAAAATATCTAAATTATTATTTTTATAATTTTAAGTCAAATATCCATCAGAATACAGTAATTTTATTCCAGAACCAGATATCTATGAAACTAAGAAGTCTGTAAGTTTTGCAACTAGTTACTACTATTATATATATAAAAAGATTAGATTTGTTATCTGTTACATGTCACAGTATGTGTTATCATTGTAACGTACAAAAGAAATACACGTGCATATTCACATTAAGGGATAAACTTGATCTTTAGCAATTAACTCTGAGACTTAGTAGTGTCTGTAATGGATCAGCTTGGTTTCTTTCATGTCATGAAAGTTTTTATACATTAGCAGAATTCCAGATACAGAATCTTGAAATGTATTATTATTGATATAATTAGAGTAATAAGGTAGTCCTTTATTAATTTCCTTAAATGCCAGCTCCAGATTTGGGAATGCATGTGAGTTTTATTTTTCTTAAGTACACCTAAGCAGTTGACAAAGGAGATTTCCAGAAATGAGCTATGTGGTCTTTAACACCAGTCTGTGGAACGGATTTGATAATAAAGAAATATCTCATTACTTTTGAGATTTGTATATTGTACATGTGCAGCTTGGTAACTGAGTACTATAAAAAGATCAGTATTAACTGGATTTTGTAGATCTGTCATTCCTGCCGTGCCAAAAATCTGTGGAGTAGTTTGTAATTGCCATTGTTTGGGTTATTACAATAAACAGAACTGATAGGGCTTATGCTGTTTGCCTTGTGAGCTGCACTTCACATCGCTCTGTTGAATTAAAATTGCATGCACATATCTTCGCTTATCAGTTTTATTTATCTGTCAGAAATAGAGAAAGGCAGTATGCTTTCAGTATATGGAATCTTATAACAAGCAGGTCAGAAATTATAATCATTATTTTAATGATCTCGTGCAAATGAATGACCATATGTATGTTTCTTTCATCTATCACCTGAAGTATGTTCCTATAGGAAAATACTATTTCCTTTATCATATATTGTCAAAGCTTTAAATGTGATTTTAATTGGATTACCTAAGGTACAAATGCAAATCTGCAGAATATAGGATTTTTTTCTCTTCTATGTCAAATACACATCATTTTTTCTTAGAGCTGCTTCTGCAGTTGGACTCTGACTGTGTTTGTAGGTAAGAAACACAAGGAGATTATCTGAAATACTTTAATTTTCTCCCACAGTGAAAAATCTTCATAATATTTCTGCTCTTAGGCTGCAAGCTTCTCACCTATGAAATTCTCAAGCTCACTAGCAGTCACATCAGATGTACTTTCAAATTTTCAGATACCTGTGATGAGTTAATCCATGCATACACAGATACTTCCTTCAGAAATTCTGTAACCTCTAACAATTGTCACACATCACCAGCACCACAGACTCACTCCCAGTTCCCACCCCAACGTACTGGAAAGTGATTTTTACTTCAAGAATGTTCCACACCTCTCATATTTGTCCTACATGTTGCGTTGATGAGGGTGGTTTATTGCAGTGATTCTATTAATTTCCTGTTTGAATGGTGCATCTAATGGATTTTTCCTGTGTATGCAGAAAAATTCTGTGTTCTTTTAAACTACTATGCAGTTTTTACAAGGATATTTTTCTTCTAAACACTATAAATGAAGTAGTTTAAAAATCTGTCTCATATAGTCAAATCTTCAGCAGTTGCATTGAAAACACGTCCAGCAATGGACAAATCATTATTTATAGATAAGGAACTTTGCTGTCCATGAACTATCAGTCCTGTCAAGGATTACCTTTGTATTTCAAGGGACTTCCATATTTTCAGTATTGACTGGTCTTTGTTTCCTGGCAAAACAATTTATAGTTCATTTTCAGATAACTATACATATGGTATTTGTATTTTAATTAAAAAGGCTGTTGTTATGTCTGATTCTCATAAGCAGAAATTCATTTTAAGGACACTTCTCATTTCCTTGAAATGTTCCCTTTCTTTTTTCCAGGGTTCCTAAATTACAAAAGCCAGTTAAATTATGTCTTTGGGGAGTTAATCTTTGGCACCATATGTCTCTAAAAATGATTTAATTTTATCTAAAGCATGTTTGCAATGATATTTATGTTTTGTAATGCACAGAGAACAATTTAAGGAATTTTCTTAAAGAAAAAACACACTAGTCTACTATTGTTCCAACACAGTAACATACAATGTATGTATAAGCTTACAGAAAATTCTGTTTATTTAGATTAATACATTGTTAATATCTATTGTTGCCTCCTAAAACTTGGACTTAGCAAAGTGTCTTCATGATATCAACATGGCTGACATGAAAATGTTATTGCTATTATTCTTATTGGGGATCTGATCTTATGATTTGATAATGTTAGCAAATTTAAATCACACAAAAAAATCAGTTGTAGTCTAAGGACTAATTTGACTTTCTCCAAAGCTCCACAAATCAGTTTATGTATCCTTATACTTTTTCAAACAATGTACCACCATTCCTCTTCTAATTCTAGCAAATTCAAATTCTCATAAAAATAGGTTACATTATGTCTTTCATTAGTATGAAATGTTATAAGGTTAATATTCAACAACTGTATTAAATATGTGAGCAGGGTGGGGAAAAATACGAAATTTTTTAGCAATTTATGAGGTGTCTAGAAGTAGTAATTCTTTCCTTACTAATGTAAACTGAAATGTTTTGGGTAATTCTTTTATTATAGGTAAGATCACATTTAGGGGATACATAACAAAAATCTTGTTTTACAAAAAAAGAACACTTTTGTATGTTAGCAGATGGTCGAGTGTAATAGGATTTTTTTTAAAACTCAAATTATAGTAAATTCTCTAAAACTAATCCCAAGTCACAATATATAGAGGATACCTTTCTTACAGAGATGTCAGATTAGCCTATGGGCTTTTCTTTAATAAAACAACTAAACATACAATAAGTTACAGAGTTGTGTGTAAGTTATAAGTGAGTACATAAATTTAATGATAAATTTTTGTGTACATTTACCAGTTTTGTATATCTTGACATTTGACATATTTGCTTTGGATGATTAAACCAGTGTAGGTAAATACACTCGAAACCCTCTCTCTCCCTATTCCTAATATTTTCCTCCTCCTTTCTCAGAATTAACCACTTGCCTTTATTTAGTGTTTATCATTTCATCTATGTTTTTAATACTATGTTTATGTAGTAATTAATTGGTTTTCTTTTTATTTATAGGTGTTATACTATGCATATCACTTGCAATTTTAGTGTATTTATTTTAAATGCTAGCATTTAGGGTATGAACATTCCACAATGTATTTTTTCATTACTCAAGTGTAGACAGATTGTTTTCAAATTTTCATTATTGCAAGTTATCCTATAAATGAACATTATTTTGTTTCCTTGAGAACATATTATGACTGTTTCAAAAGCAATATCTCTCAGACTTCAGCAGTGTGTTACATCACCTGTAGGTCTTGTTAAAACACCAATTTCTGGGTCCCAGAGTTTCTAACTGAGTGGGTCTGAGTGCCTGTTTTCCTAACAAGCTCTGGGGTGATTCTGCTCCTCCTAGTCTTGAGAACCACTGGTCTAGAATTTGTAGATTTAAGTATAATTTCTGGATAAAAGGGAAAATATGCCTGCAACCTCAATACACAATGGCAAATTGCTCTTTAATGTCTTTGTATCAAATTATAAACAAATTTGAACAGTATGTGAAAGTTCAGGGTTTTCTACATCTTTACCAACAATCGGTGTGGACAGTTTTTTTCTTTTTTTACTAATTGCCAATCTGATGCGTGTGAGGTATGTATATTTGTACTCTACTAGAGGTTTCTGTGAATTGCCTATTTGTATCATTTGCCCATTTTCCTGGTGCATTGTTTGTATTGTTTCTCTTACAGATTTCTAGGAGCTTTCTATCTTACAGAAATTAATCCTTGTCAGCTCTAAGTGTTACTAATATCTTATCTAAGCCTGTGGCTTATTTTGTTACTCTAAGTGTTTAAAAATTTGAATGTAATTAAATTTGTCAATTCTTTCCATTAGAATTTATTATTTTAATATTTAGTTTAAAAAATCCTTCCCCTTCTAAAAGTCATAAAGTTAGTCTGTCATATTTTCATACAAAAATCTTAACGTTTAGCTTTCCTCATTTTAATCTACCTTATTTTTATTGTAGTGTATATAGTTACAGATCTAATTTTGTGTTGGGTCCTTGTATAGGCTAAATCAATTATGCCACCCTTTCTCTGCTGATTTAAATGCTACCTTTGTCATATTTCAGATTTCTGTATTTTATATGAATGTCTCCGCTGTTCAGCTCTTTTCTGATAAACTATTGTTTATCACTTCCAATGCTGGTATTACTCTTGGGTCCTACAGCGTTAAGACAAGTTTTATATATGACATGGCAAATTCCTTCAGTTTATTCTCCTATTTCACAATTGCCTTGAATGTTCCCAGTCATTTGTTCTTCCATATAAATATTAGATCAAGTTTCATGAACCCCAATGAGATTGTAGACTACTTTGTGAAAAGTTAACATGCATGGCCATGATCCTCTCTTCCTATATGTGGACATGTTTATATCTCTCCATTTATTCAGTCCTCATTTTATACTTTTCAAAAATATGTTTTAATTTTCTCTATAAAACTTACATATTCTTTAATAGTTTAAAACCTAGGTATCTTACATTTTACATTGTGATTATGAACGGGATTTTTTAAATTACAATTCAAATTTGGTTATACTACTTTTTTAAAATATTACTGACTTTTTTCAATGCTACTCTTATAGGAAAAAAGTTCCTAAACTCTCACTACCTCCTATTGTTAGTTTGTAGAGTTTCTTGAATTGTCTATATAGATATTTTTCCTCTTATACCTACCTTTTTTTCTTTTATTTTCTTACTGCTTTAGCCAGTAAAATTTTAAGCAGAGGTGTTGACTCCTGATATCCTTACTTATTTTTCCTTGACTTTCATGGGAATGTTTCTAAAGTATCTCTACTTAGTAAACTGTTTGTTGGAAGTTTTTGTTTTATATCCTTTATCAGGTTAAAGAAATTTTCTCTGGTCCTTGCTAGTTTGCCATAATTTCTTCATGATGATTGTTTTTGTTCAGTGTTGATTCATATCAACTTCTTTTGGGAATGATTATTTTTTCTTTAATATATTCATGTATTACATGAAAATATTTGTTGATAATGAATCATTTTTAAATTTCTGGGGTTATTAAATTATAGTTCCTCTGTACTGTTTTCAATTAAAATAATGAGCTCCTAGATGATGCAAACCATTCCATCAGTCAATAAGTATTTATTAATCACCCTCTTATTACTAATAAATCAGTTTCAGTCTTAAACCAAGCAACAAATTAGGAGAGCACTTTTACTTTGCATTCAGAAAATACGGATGGTAAATTATTTCCTTGCTAGGCAAAGAGAGAGGAGAGAAGGAGAGTTAAGAACCTATTATTAACTACTGTTGCATAACAAATTGTGCCAAAATTTAGCAGCTTAAACCAACAAACATTCACTTTTTCACAAAGTATCTGAGGGTCAAGAGTGAAGAGCTGCTTAGCTAGGTGGTTTTGGCTCAGGGTCTCCCACAAGATTGCAATCGAGTTACTGGTTAGGGTGACAGTCATCTGAACAGGCTGGAGAATCTGCTATCAAGATCATGCACGGAGCTGTTGGCAAAACAGAAAGCTTCATTTCCTCACCATGTGGGCCTTTCCACAGAGCTGCTCACACAAGATGGGAGCTGGCTCCCCAGATCAGATGATCTGAGAGAATGAAAGGGAGAGAAAACCCAGGACAGAAGCCACAGGTCGGTCTGTGTGTGTGTGTGTGTGTGTGTGTGTGTGTGTGTGTGTGTGTGTATGTGTGTGTGTCTTGGAAGTAGCACACTATCTTCTGCCATATTCTGTTTGGTGCAAGAGAGTCACTGAGTCCAGCCCACACTCAAAGGGAAGAAAATTCTGCTTAATTTCTTAAAGGGAAGAACTATCAAATAATTTGAGGGCCTATTTTTAAAATCACACTTATGAATACTTTGTTTTCTCTGGTAGTAAATAACAAATACTTCAACGCTATTTCACTCTTTTCACAGTGTGTCCCAATTTTCTCCTTTGGGTTATGCAGAGCAAAGCTTTACTTTATTCTCTTGTCCTCCATCATGAAAACCAGACCATTTTATGCTCCAGACTAGCCCTGGAAAATACCTGAAAAGGTGGTGCTTTGAAATTTCTAATTCTATGCTAAGAACATGAGAATGGTATAAGAGGATATTTTGGTGCTGACTTGATTATAGCTAGTCCTAATGTTTCTTAAACCTTTAATTGGAGTATCAAATAGTGTTATTTTATTCTTAGCATATTGTATTTTTACATGCATGTAAGCCCATTTAATTAGAGGTTTTGTGTGTTGTAATATATGCACTATAACATTTGATATTAAGGCCAGGTTTATGTGGTACGTAGGAGGTAGCAGCTGTCATGAATTTCTGTAGGCAAACAAAGTAACTTGGATTAAAAACAAAACCCATATAATATAGTGTATTAAAACAAGAAAATGGAGAATCTCTCATTCTTGTGACAATATTAATTTATTCTGTTTTACTGTCAAAGAGTATCAAGCTTTAAAATGTTAATAAATGTCAAGAGCCTAATCAAATTTAATCAGAAGGTATTTTTACCAAATGTATAAACATATATTGTACATCGTATGTAATGCTCACATTGACCCAAGATCACCAGCTCTATCTCTATACACCATGTCAAAATGGACACTGACTAGTTTTCCTCTTCATGAATAGGTACATACATAACAATTATTATCTCAAAAGAAGTATCAGTGAATTCCATCTTTGGCCTTCCTTTAGCAAAGAGCTCACCAAGCAAGTGTTAGAGCCATGCTTACTAAGTGTGCTACAAATTCAAACTGGTCAGAGACCATTGTCAGAGAACTCGTCCTTCCTTTTTGCGATTTTAAATGGCTCAGAGTACATACCAGCTGTTTCCTGATTCTGCTTTCCTGACACAGTTGATTATCCTCACTTCCTCTTTTTGTATACAAAATTGAGGGCAGAGAAGTTGAGGATCTTTTTCCAAAATGATTCTGCCTAATATTGCTCCTCCTTCGATTTCTATGAGAATATTCCACTCTCTTCCAAAATTCTTGAAACACTTGCCTGGGGCTTAAGCAGCAGCCCAGCTCATCTGCAGCGGCTCTCAATCCCATCCTCACTTCTGAGGACACGGCAAGTCCTCCGAGCACCCTGGCTGACCTCCTGCCCCGTGTGTTTGTGCCCCTCTCCTTTTTTGCTGCTCTACCACTTCCTTCCTCATCCCACCTCACCTTCCCTAAAATCTGAACGAGAGGACAGGAATGTAATCATTCCAGGAAATGATTGTGCTTCAGGAATATAGTCCCTGCAATGTTTCATTCCAGAAACACTGGGTTAATTGAAGTTGCAGAGATCAAACCCCATTTCAGTTACTTGGGTTCCAGCCTAAATTTTGCACCCACCCCAAGGATTTTTCCACTCACAACCTAACTCTCTCTCTCTTTCCTTAATTTTCCCTTTCTGTATTTTTGTGTCTTGCATTTACTTGGTTTATTTTTCTCTCCTTCCATTAATTCGTAAGTCCCTTAATGTCTTATTCACTTCTTCACTTTTGACACTAAAATTTTACCAGTTCACTTTATTGGGTTAATATCAATAAGTATGTATTGAGTGATCACTGTCTGCTGACGTCATAACCATTTTCCTAAGAGAGTTGTCTTCATGACCAGCTCTTAAATTAACTGTCCTCCCGGGTTCTTATGTATTTTTCCATGCATATTGTTAGTCATCTTATTGTCTTTAATGTGCGCCTGTCTACGTGCTTATGTGACTTTTATTGGATTCTGATTCTTCTTTTTAAGTATGCCTTCAGTTACTCTCTTTCCTGGTTTATCTTTTTTTAGAGGCTTATTAGCTATAGATTTTTTTAAGTTTTTTGAGCTACTACTCTTTCTTAGTTGATACGTGAGGAACTTCTCTATGTAAGTGGCTTGAGTTGACACTTATATATGGACTGATTTAAGGCCTTTGTGGCTACCTCAAGCTAGAACATGGAAAAGTGAATAAAACTGACTCACTGCATGCAGCAGTTTCTCCTCATTGAAGATGTGCATGTGGGAGACACTACCATCCAATTCACTTTTGTTGATGAGCTCCCACTTGTAAAACCTTCCACATGCTGAAGAATGTCCACTTGTAAAAAAAAATTACCTTCACATTTAGGAATTCTTCTAGAACTCATCTTCCTCTTATTTGCCTTTTGTCGTATTTGTGTATATCATAATAATAGTATAATGCTTTGAGTAAAGTGTTCTAGTGTCTTAGTGAATATATCAAGATACAGCACACCCTCCCCCATTGGCTGTCAGAGCTGGCAGAAAATTGTTTAATATTATATTAAAATATTTTATTTTTAAAAATATATTACAGAAAAGATTAATATTGACAGGTTTTTCTCTTCAAAAAGTGATTTATTATTTAATTCAATAGCCTAAATTATCTGAAATGCCTGTAAACTGTTTTCAGGTAATGTATTTCAGCATTTAGCAAGCTAAAATATCTACAGTTTCAAGGTTATTTTTTGGTCGTAAGTTGACCCATTAACCAAGTATAGAGGCTTCATTTTTCTGTGGGTTTGCATAGATACCTATGTGTTGCTCGTTTCAATGCATAATGAAGATAACGATAAGAAACAATTCACATGCAGCACTAGGTAGCTATTTTATAAATGGTTATTTTTAAG
The DNA here is from genome assembly GCF_030028045.1 of Hippopotamus amphibius kiboko. Lineage (NCBI taxonomy): Eukaryota > Metazoa > Chordata > Mammalia > Artiodactyla > Hippopotamidae > Hippopotamus > Hippopotamus amphibius. The sequence goes on from NC_080196.1 coordinate 65,982,473, forward strand.
TAAACTGTTTTATTGAAATACGCATACAGAAAATTTCACAAGTCCTATGTGCACACTTTGATGAAGTTTTGCAAAGGATCCCTTAAATGTTACCAGTACCCAAAACATTAAATGGAACATAAAATGGCCTTTATATGTGATATGTTTTTATTCTGTTATGAAGGAATATTTGATAGGGAATTTTTGGTGTTTATCTTTTCATTCTGCAAAATACAACTAAAAAGAAATCAGCATGAACAATTATCCACATTATCAAAATATAAAAGAGGTTTCAGCAACCTCTAAATTTTCAGAATATATTATAGGAAAATGTTTTTAATATGGTTTTTTCCATTCATTTTTATGAAGCTTATTTCTTTGAGAATAACCTAATTGTAACAATTCTGTATGGTACAGCTATGCTAACTGTAGAAGGACAAATGAGTATTGCCTTGGTAACACATCTACTGTGTTTTTTGCTTGTTTGGTTGGTTTTATATTAAATTTCCAAGAGATAGAGAACACCTCACAGGAGAAATCTTTCTTTCTCTGTATAGATTCCATATTTAAAGTGTCACTTCTCAACGTCACGTCCACTGTACTTTAGTGCAGTGAGGTGTCCCTATGTCACATAGTCAGAGGGAGGTAGATTAATCGTGCGTTTTAGCTGGAAATTTCTTCCCTGTTATTGTTCTCCCTCAGCAGCTGATGGCTAAGTTAATTCTCTTTAGTTTTGTTATGCTCTAAAGCACACATCGCCAAACCATGGTGAGGGTTTATGAGGAAAAACAGAAGCGATGGTGTCCATCAAAGTCCTAAAGTTGCATTTTTAAACTTTGGCTTGACCTGATGTGCCATTCAAAAAAGCTTCAAAAGATCATTTTTTAAAGAAAGGTTCAATATGTCCCGGGGCTATCGGTTTTGAGTTAAACTGGGTGAAGTAGAAATATTTTACTCATCAGCTTTGCAGTCACAGAGTTTGCCTCAGCTAGAACAAAACTGCTGAGGCATTTAGAGAAAATTAACCCCCCATCCTGGCGGCCAGATGTGACTGGTTTCTGATGAATGCACATGAGTGGGCTGAGAAATCAAGAGACTGTGAAATTCCTGTCAGGCCCGTACAGTGCAGAATGGGCTATTGACTGCTTTCTATATTTCCCTCCATCATTCTTCTTGAACGCTGCCATTAATTTCCTCTCCTACTCTGACTTGTGTTTTTGCCCCCTCCCTCTTCCCTTTAGTTCTGTCAGCTGCAAAGAAGGATACACAAGTTGTGGCAGAAGCACTTCGAGCTGGTGGTCCTCTGCAGCCGGATGAGGCTGGCCAAGTTCCAGATAGACTCTCAAGAGAGTATTCAGAAAATATTAGCTGTGCAGGTAGGTGATTGCAGGGAAGTGGGAAAGATCATTCTGATCGAGATTGAAAAGCAAATGATGGGTAGTGTGATGAAGCATTAAAACCATATCCCATCAGACTTTTATAAATTTTTAACCTCTTTAATAAACTGGAATTGCATGAAGGATGAATTCAGTAAGTTAGCATATACACCATGCATACTTTGGGGAAAAAGGGAGATTGAACTTCTTTCTCACAAACCTCAGAACGGGTTTTTATAAATACATTTGATATAAGTGTATATTTTACAATCTTCAGGCTTAGTAGATACCATTCGGCTGTTTAAAAGATACTGTCAACAGTTGCTTTGTGTTGCTTTTGTGTGAAATCTACTTCAGTGAAAATGACACTGATGTTTATTTTTATTTAACTGTGTTCTTTCCCCTTCTGTTTTTGCAGGAGGCTTGTCCTCCTAAACAGATTTGGAGATGACTTTATTTGAAAAATAAGCAATTAGGGATGAGAATTTAACAGTGGTTCCAGATGTGTGTGAAATTTTACTATTTGTCTCTGTAAAAACTTTTAGTGGATCAGTTGTCCTTATTTTAAGACTCTGATCTATTTTAGAAACCTGTATTAACTGTTTGAAGACTGTTATTTGAAAACTACTTACATTTTTTAAAATGAATATTTTGCTATTTGAAATGTTATATAACCTCCCAAAAGAAAATATCCACCACATGTTCTATCAAAAAAAAAAAGTATCTCTTCTATAAAAAAAAAAGATAATAACACCATAAAAAACCATAATTTTTATTAACTTGCAGCATTAACAATGCATGCTGAAACTAAGCAAACCAAATTTTTTTCTAAATATTTTAATTACGTGTGCACTTCGTGATGCTTTTACCGCAACTAAAGAGAAGCATGTTGCAAAGCATACTTCCATAGCTATTTCAAATTTCATTTTTATTTGTGGCTATTTTTGCTATTTTCTTCTGAGGATGTCTATAGATATATAGATATATAGATATATGTCCCATATATAGAGTATATATGTACTTTAACAAAGTATATGTACAAATACTTTACATATATGCTTTATATATATACTTTAATAAAATATATGTATATATACTTCATACAAGCATTCTATTGATAATGAATCATAACAAAAAATTTTAAATAATAGGAGAAATGTAAAGTTTTGAAAAGGCAGTGCTTAAAATGTGTAGGTTTAATAGAAATTCATAAGCGAACTTGAGTATAAACTCTAATTGCAGTATTTTAGAAGCCAGGAGCATATTTTTTTTCCCATAGAAATGTCTATTAACATTTAGTACATTAAAAATTAGAGTGGCTGTAACACGTGATTTTCTTCAAATATTCAAAGATAATCTTCATCTTCTAATTATTATCTTGGAAAAATCCTCTATTTCTTGCCCAACTGTAAACATTCTTAAAAATCTCACAAATGATAACTTCTCATTGTGAATTAAGGTGTATTTTGAAATATTGAAAACGTCAGTAGAAACTATTTGAATTTGGGTAAAATGAATTCTTAATTCATAATCTTCAATAGTCCTTATTCTAACTTTTCATTAGCAAGTCACCAATACATTCTTTACCAAATTTGATTTTAAATTACTTATTTTTATGGCTTTTACATACCAGCTGAAGTGAAAGGATAGAAATGATAGGATAGTATTGCTAGGAAAATTCAACTCCTCAACACCTAGAGATATAGCAGCAAGGCTGGGTTGTTTTGAGGGAACTTGAGGAGCATAACTTAGTAGATTCTTTTCTTATCTACTGGAGATACCTTCCAAGTAGAAGATTTCAATTTTGGCTTTTAATCAAAATTTGAAAATATAATTTTCAGGATCTTGCCGTAAAACTATAAAAACATGTGAAATCTGCTGGAAAAAGTCAAGTCCAAACCCCTCAACATGGTACACAATGCCCAGCTCCTGCTAACCTTCCCAGCTTCATCCATCTCCACACAAGCCCCTTCAGTCAATCTTAGTCCCTCCCAAATTCCTACTAATCATGACACCTTCTATTTAACTCCTTCCTCCACTCCTGTGCTTATACTCTTCCCTCTTTCTGCAATACTCCTCCCTTACCGTTCCTGTTAAAGAACAGCTGACTCAACTCAAACATCTCCTCTGCAGAATCCACCCCAAGTGCTTCGCCCACCTGCCTCTACCGGATGAATTGATTTCTATCTTCCTTGACCTCCATATCATAGTGGTATTTTCAGCAGATAACACTTCCTACTTGTTGATAAGCTCCCCTTCCTGGAGGATTCTAAACTCCCTTGGGGCCTTACTCCATCAGTGAAATTAGTTAAATTCTCGTTCTGTTTTTAAGGGAGTATGGGAACAAGGCCACTAAGGGGATCTGAAAGTATTCCATGCCCATCTTGTTTTCACTTATCATATCCAGTCTCTAAAAAGAAAAACATGACATTGTAAATCAACTATACTCCAATAAAAGTTAATTTAAAAAGAAAAAAAGAAAAAGAAAAATATGGTAGAGTGATTTAATATGTTTGCAGGGTGAGTCTGCAGGCATCAATCTCTACATTTTGACTCAACATGACTAAAAATTGCTTAACATGTGAGATGCCATTGCTCTCTATTTTTATGATTTAGTAGCATGTCTATTTGGGGTACTCTAATGTTTTATATTTTGAAGGTAGTATTTTAATTATGTAGTAAGGTATTAGTGAACTATTTGATGAAAAAATCACCTCATCAAATGATAAGATGAACCTTCTGAAAAGTAAATTATATATAACTGATATTGAGCAAAAGCAATTCAAAATAAATGTTGAGCAGAAAAAGGAGACTTTGTTTCATCCTTGGGCTTGGAGCAATTCCTTGCAAGACCTTCAAAAAGCATAATTAGCAGCTCTGCAGATGGCAGAAAACCAGGTGGGCCAGATAAGCTTTTGAATTACATGATCGACCAGGAACTAATAAAATGAACTATATCTGGAATGAGGGATCAGTATGTTTAACTTTGAAGCCATTTATATCAATATATGTATAGGGATTTTAGTTCACTGCAATTTTAATATGAGCCAAAGTAAGCTACTACAAACTTAGAACCAATGCCATGTCCCAGCTCTACCAAGCACATGCTTGACTCTGACCATGTACAGTGTATTTTACGGTCCTAAACTCACATGTGAGCCAATATAAAGTAAACACTATTATTTCATTTTAACATCATTATTTTTCTCTTTTTATTTTTAATGTACTAATGCTGTGATATTTAATACCTCTTGGCATCTCATTTAGAAAAGGGACTCATCATTGACTCATCATTTAAGTGAAAGAATGTGATGTGGCTACAACATGCTAATGTGATCTTAGGCTGCATAGGCACAAGTGTTTTGCCTGGTTAAAGGAGATGATACTCCCATTGCACTTTTTCAAAAGTTGAGTACATCTGCAGTATTTTCTATGGGTTTGGAAAGCATAGTTTAAGGGCCATATTGATTCACTTGAGAGCAGCAATTTAAGAGAGATGAGGAAGTTTAGAATGCTTAATTATAGAAGGAAAAGACTTTGTCCCAAACATCTAAATGACTGCTAAGTGAAAGTCAACGCATGAATATTTTGATGAGCTGTAGAGGGCAACATCTGGACCAATGATGGAAGAGTTTGGAAGGTGGGTTTGGGCTCAACAGGAATACATTTTCTAACAAGTGATACTGTCCAAACATGCACTGCTGATACTCAAGCAGAAGTTACTGCAATGGTTGAGGAAAAGCAAATGGTCTAAGAGTCAGCCAGAGAGCACTTCCTCAGGCAGGGCTCCTTCTGGAAAGCTCTCCTGACCTCCTTACACAATATCTATATGTGTCTGTATCTCTTCACCCACTAGAATGTGAGCTGGAAACATGTCTTACTTGTTCATCTTTATCTCCCTGGCACCAACCATAGTTCTCAAAACATACTAAGTACTCAAAAATACTTGTTGAGTGAATTTATTATTAAGTGAATTGATTTATTAAGATTGAATGTAATAACCTCAAAGGTTCTTTTCAGCTCTTGGTGCCTACAATTGTGTAGTTAATAAACAAAAGCATTCTGTAAGTGCTTTGCCAGGAATTTTTATGTCACAGAAGTAAGGTGTTTAATCATTTCTCTCTCTCTCTCCCTCACATACACACAATACATATAGGGACATCCCAAATCTCCTATTTCTGGAAGAAAACTGTACAAATGAAATGAAAGCAGAAAAAACACATGCTAAAAATCTAAAATCACTCAGCAATGTGACATAAAAGAAAATTTCTGAAACTATGTGATCTCTTTAAAGACAAAAGAAATTATAGAAATTTGGATTTTTAAAGTAAATACATTTAAAGATATTATAATTGAGGAATAATATTAAATTGCTAAGCCTTACTGATTAACTCTAGGTAGCAGTAGAAGGTATTTAAATATAGTTACCAATAGTAAGAAGTTCTAGAAATAAGATTTCTCACTCCCAAGCTACTAGAGAAAATATCACAAAAAGTTGAACAATTTAAAATGCAGGAAAGAGGACAAAAAGAGTTTAAAAATGTACAAAATAAGTCCAAACATATTAGTAATCATAATAACTAAGTGGTTTCATTACACAGTTTAAAGTAACAGGTTTACAGATGGGTCATAAAAGCAAAATCCATCTCATTTAGAAGATATGTACTTCAGACAAATAGAAACAGAATGAGGAGCTTAGAAAAATAGAATAAGTTCTAATTCAAAAGCAGAGCAAGACTTGAAAGCAAAACGAATTAAAATACTCAAATATGGATATTTCATATTGATAAAATATATAACCTATTAAGGCATACCAATCATGAACTTAATGCACATGACAACATGACTCCAGAATATATGAAGCAAGAACTGATTGAAAACCAGAGAAAACTTTAAAAATTTACGATCACAAAGGCAATATTAGGACATCTCCTTGAACTTTTTAAAAATAAAAGAAAATAAGGGATTCACATAACAAAATCTGCAAGTTTTGATTCAACTACAGAGAAATTCAACTTTAGAAAATATGTTAATGCCATTTAATATAATGACAGGTTAAAGGAGAAATATTATATATGATTATTCAATATATGCTGAAAAATATTTGTTATCAAGGCAACATATACTTTAATAAAAGTCAGAAAAGAATTTGGAACAAAACTCCCTTGATAAAATGTACTAAGTGATAATTACTGCAAGCATTTTAGTAAAATCAGGACGAAAATAAGGATTCCTGGCTTTTGTCATTATTGTGCATCACTGCTCTGAAGCCTTAGTAGTAAGTTAAGAAAAATAAATAAGAGGTACATATACTGTGTGGGAAAAGGGCAAAACTATCATTATTATCTGATAAAGATGGTGTTTCTCTTAGAAAATCTAGGAGAATCAAGCAGAAAAGTGTTAGAGTCAATAAGACAGTTCTTTGAAATGGCAGCCTGAAGTACAGAGTTCCTAAGAATAAACCTAACAAGAAGTGAGCTCAATCCTTTTGGAGAAAGCTTCTAAGCAATACTAAAAAGATATAAGCAAAGACTTAAAAGTAAATATATGTCATTTTCATGGCTGAGAAGATTATATGTATTGGGAAGATGCCAATTGTTTTAAAACTTCACATTTGAAAAGTCTGTAAATTCAATACAATCATACTCAAAATCCAAACAAGATTTTTCAGTGAAGCTTGAGAAGGTGATTCTAAATGCCTTTGGAAGATAAAAATCCACAGAAAAAACTGACATTTTTTTGAAAAGAAAAATTATTGCTGGAATTGGGGATTTATGCCATTGCATAGCAAAACATATCAAAAAGCTATTTTAATTACATTAAAACAGCATAACATTGATTCAGGAATAGATCATAAGATCTATGAAACAGAACAGAGCAGTTGGTAAACTTTTTTTGTAAAGGGTCCGATAGTAAATATTTTAAGCTTTGTTGCAATTACTCGACTCTACCTTGTAGCAGGAAAGCAGCCTTAGAAAGTCGTATATGAATAGATGGAACTGTGTTCCAATAAAACTTCATGTACAAAACAGACAGCAGGGCTGAGGCTATGCCTTGAAATAGAACCTCCAGGAATGCCCCACAATTATTTGGAATTTAGAATATAATGAAAGTAGGATTTCAAATTGTATATGATAAGGGTGGATTATTCACTTCCCAGCTATCTGAGGGATAAAAGTAAATATCTAAGGGATAAACTAAAATAGATTATTTTATATGTTCATATAAATTATAGAATAAGCATTAAAAATCTGTAATATCTTCTTTAAAATACAGACTAATGAATAGTATTGAGGTAAGAAAGGTCTTCTTAAAAGAGGGAATAAAATTATTAAGGAAAATATTGTTAAATTTGACTACCAAAAAGTAAAAATATTTTCATGATAAAAACACAATAATAAAATAGACAATATTTCTTACCCTGATGAACTTACATTTCAATGGGGAAAACAAGACAGTAAACAAGTTAAAGCTATAGTGATGCTGTGTACTAAGGAGAAAAATAAAATATGGAAGTATGACATATGAAGTGACAGGGAAGGTACTGAAATGTATATTAACAGTGCATTTTTCCTTATTACTTGTGTAAATAAATAGCTCAAAATAGTTTCAATGGTAAACATTTTTATTTGTTTAATCTCTCTCTCCATGTTGAATTGAAAATTTTGACTTAATGGCTTGAATACCAGAGTCTGAGTTTTAGGGTAGGTGGGTTGGTGAGTTGCTTCATTATTGCTTGTCTGGTGGTATCATCTGGAATGTGAAATAGGTATAAACAGCATATACCGAAGGGTTGCTGTGAGAATTGGATGAGATGGTGTATGCAGTATGCTCAGTACACAGTCAACAATTTACAACCTTAACTCACTTTCTCCTTTTTTCCCCTGATACTGTTGTAAGGTGATCCCAAAACTGCAACAATTTCTTGCCAAAATTTGCCTAAATCAGTTAATCACAGAAGCATTTATACTTTCTAGTCTTTCCACCTTCAGAACTTGCAACTCCATGTCTGACATCATTTCAAACTCTTGGAATTTCAAGGAACTACATATAGGTACACAACACATCTTGTCACATAATGTAAAAAAAGAAATGCTTGGTTAACTTAAAATCTTTTAATGATTCTTGCCTCAATCATTAAAGTATGCATAAACACATAAAGTAAAAGAAGAATTAATACATGTTCTAAATGAAAACATACAGATAAATGAGCTACATTTTAACCAGTATCTTCTGTTAAATGTAAAGTCAGCATTCTACCCTCATCCAAGGCTGACCATAGCTAAGAAATGAATGCGTGTTGCCAAAAGTCGATTCAGAGCCAGAAAATCATGGGTGAAAGAGAGCTTACAAGTTCATGTCTTCTATACTCCTATCTTTGGGATGGATTGTTTCATTATCTTTCTATGAGGGTGAGTCAAAAAGTATCTGCATTATAGCTGTAGAATTTATTTTAATTAACTTTTAGAAGAGACAAATACATCATTTTTTGACATAATCTCCTTGCTTTTCAATACACTTTGTCCATCTGTCAACAAGCTCTCGTATTCCTTCATTTAAAAATGTTTTAGGCTGAGCTGCGAGCCATGAATGCACCGCTGTCTTCACTTCCTCATCAGAAGTGAATCTTTGTCCTCATAGGGCTGCTTTCAGGGGACCAAACAGGTGAAAGTCTGATGGAGCAAGATCAAGACTATAAGTGACCTTCTTTGTGACAAAACACTTTCTCCATACTACACACGAAGTCTTCAATAAATGATGGCACCAGGTACACCCTCAGACAATAAGAAACGAATCACTGCATGCTGCTCTTCTTTTGTGCAAATCACAAGTGGGGCATCTGTTTTTGCTCTCACCACAATTACAAATGAACTGATGTAACACTTTCACACCTGCACAGCAGTGACTGGGAAGACAGTAGTCTTGAACAGAAAGCACCTGTAAGACACTGCAGCCAACAAAAGTTTTAATATAATTGGAGTGAGGATAATTTTTGACACCCTCATATGTTGAAAGTATACATTTTTTGTTTTTGTTTTGCAATTTTTGTTGAAATATAGTTGATTTACAATGTTGTGTTAGATTCAGGTATACAGCAAGATGATTCAGTTATATGTATATAAATATATATATTTATATATGTAAGTTCTTTTTAGATTCTTTTCCATTATAGATTATTGTAAGATATTGAATATAGTTGCCTATACTATACAGTAGGTCCTTGTTGGCTATCTATTTTATATATAGTAGCATGTATATTTTAATCCCAAACTCCTAATTTATCCCACCCCACCCTTTCCTCTTTGGTAACCAGAAGTTTCTTTTTTATGTCTGTGAATCTATTTCTGTTTTGTAAATAAGTTCATTTGTATCATTTTTTTAGATTCCACATATGAACTATATCATATGATATTTGTCTTTCTCTGTCTAACTTCACTTAGTATGATAATCTCCAAGTCCATCCATGCTGGTACAAATGGCATTATTTCATATTTTTAATGGCTCAGTAATATTCCACATGTATATGTACCACATCTTCTTTATCCATTCATCTATCGATGAACACTTAGGTTGCTTCCATTTCTTGGCTACTATAAATAGTGCTTCTGTGAACATTAGGGTGCATGTATCTTTTTGAATTACAGTTTTCTCCTGATATATGCCCAGGAGTGGGATTGCTGGATCATATGGCAACTCTACTTTTAGTTTTTTAAGGAACCCCCATACTGTTCTCCATAGTGGCTGAACCAATTTACATTCCCACCAACAGTATGGATTATTTTCTTTTCCTCTACACCCCCTCCATCATTTATTATTTGCAGAGTTTTTGATGATGGCCATTCTAGCCAGTGTGAGGTATACCTCATTATAGTTTTGATTTGCTTTTCTCTAATTATTAGTGATCTTGAGCATCTTTTCATGTGCCTGTTGTCCACCTGCATGGTGTCTTTGGAGAAATGTCTATTTAGATCTTCTGCCCATTTTTTGATTAGGTTGTTTGTTTTTTAGATATTGAGTTGTATGAGCTGTTTGTAAATTTTGGAAATTAATCCTTTGTCAGTTGTGTCATTTGCAAATATTTTCTCCCAGCCCATAGGTTGTCTTTTTGTTTTGTTTATGATTTCCTTTGCTGTGCAAAAGCCTTTAATTTTAATTAGATTCCATTTGTTTATTTTTGCTTTTGTTTCCTTTGCTTTCAGACTGATGCAAAAAAAATATTGCTGCGATTTATGTCAAATAGTGTTGTGCCTATGTTTTCCTCTGGGGGTTTTATAGTATCTGGTCTTACATTTAGGCCTTTAATCCATTTTGAGTTTATTTTTGTATCTGGTGTTAGAAAATATTCTAATTTCATTCTTTTACATGTGGCTGTCCAGTTTTCTCAGCATTAGTTTTTGAAGAGACTGTCTTTTCTCCATTGAATTTTCTTTTCTCCTTTGTTGTAGATTGACCATAGGTGCATGAGTTTATTTCTGGGCTTTCTCCATTGATCTATATGTCTGTTTTTGTGCCAGTACCATACTGTTTTGATTACTGTGGCTTTGTAGTATAGTCTGAAGTCAGGGAGCCTGATTCCTCTAGCTCTGTTCTTCTTTCTCAAGATTGCTTTGGCTATTCAGGGTCTTTTTTGTTTCCATACAAATTAAATTTTTTTTTGTTCTAGTTCTGTGAAAAAATGCCATTTGTGACTTGATAGGGATTGCATTGAATCTATAGATTGCCTTGGGTAGTATGGTCATTTTAACAATATTGATTCTTCGAATCCAAGAACATGATATATCATTCCATCTGTTTGTGTCATCTTCAATTTCTTTCAACAGCATCTTATAGTTTTCAGAGTATAGGTCTTTTGCCTCCTAAGGTAGGTTTATTCCAAGGTATTTTATTATTTTTGATCTGATGGTAAATGGGATTGTTTCCTTAATTTCTCTTTCTGCTATTTCCTTGTTAGTGTATAGAAATACAATGGATTTCTGTATATTAATTTTGTATCCTGCAAAATTTTACCAAATTCATTAATGAGTTCTAGTAATTTTCTGGTAGCATCTTTAGGATTTTTTACGTATAATATCACATCATCTACAAACAGTGACAGTTTTACTTCTTCTTTTCCAATTTGGATTCCTTTTATTTCTTTTTCTTCTCCGATTGCTTTTGCTAAGACTTCCAAAACTATGCTGAATAAAAGTGGTGAGAGTGAGCATTGTTGTCTTATTCCTGCTCTTAGAGGAAATCCTTTCATCTTTTCAGCATTGAGTATGATGTTAGCTGTGATGAAAGTATACTTTTAGAATTCCATAAATTTCCATAACATATTGAAACACTGATTTCAGTCTGTACTTATTGAATACCAATATAATGCAAACCATATACCTCATGTTCTTTGACCTTAAGCAATTTCTATTTAAGTTTAATATCAGTTAATTTCAAGACACATTTGTGGGGAGGGGATGGGTTCCTACTATGTGAAAGGCATTCTGCTAGAAACTGAGAGTCCAAAGGTGAGAGATGTAATCTTTGTCTTCAAAGAGCTTGTAGTCTCAAAATGGTGGCAGATACAATATGTTGTGTAAATATAAATGACAGCAAGAAAGGCATGTCTTCTGTTTCGTAAGGTCAGTTTTCTAAAGGGTAAATCCTAAAGTAAATATTGAAATGTGATGGGACATCAACAAAGGATGGGAAGGGGGTTATAGAAAGACTAAATGACTAGAACAGAACTGTGAGAGACTAAAACAGCATAGTGCATAGTGTACAAGGATAATGACAACTAATTTGATACTATTAGAGACAAAAATGCAGGACAGGGGATATCAGCAATGAAATGAAGTAGTAGATATGCAGAATATTAGGGAATAACTAGTTATATGGTTAACATTAATTTACTTAATTCTTAAAGAACCCTAGTGCTGTCATAGTCTCCCCATTTTACGCACGAGAAAACTGAAGCACACAAAGGTTATATAGTTTGCCCATGATCACACAGCTAATAAGAGAGACTGGATTTAAACCACACAGTTTGGCTAGAGAGTACCTGCTCTTAACCACCATAATATAGCAATTATCTGTGTCTGTTACTAGATTAGATCATTTGAGAGGAAGACAGTGAAAGACAAGAGAGAAAGTAAGGTCTCGAGGCCACAAATAACAGACTAACTAATCTAGGTGTGATATTCCAGGAATGTATTGAACATTCAGTAAATAATTCTTGACCATTCATTTATCAAACTAAGTCCTAAAATTTCAGCAAGTACTTCCTATGTGTTTCTTCTCATGGTGTTAGTTTAGCTTATCAGCTACCAGTGGGGGGTGCATGTAAGCCATAAAAAGTATATAAATAATGTCATTTTGGTGAAAAACATCAATTACATATCCAAATAAACTCAAAGAACCACCCCGCAAAAGATATATGCATAAAAGTCATACCTAGATACATTGTAGTCAATGTCTGAAAAGTAAAAATAAAGAAAATATGAAGATAAAATCTAAAAGCAGCCAAAGGAAGGGAAATAAAAAATTACTTCTAACATATTATCAGAAAGTATGGAGACTAAAAGACATAGAAGAATATGTTTAAACTGCTGAAAGAAAAAAATATGAACCCAGCATTCTCTATCCAGCAAAAATATCAAGTCTATGAACCTAAATCTAACCATATTAAAATGTATACTGAATATAAATAGACTAAAAATCTTAATTAAAAAACAGATATAGCACATTAGATAAAGATGCAAGACTCAAATTTAATTGTCTATAAATGATACAGTTTATATATGAAGTCACTGATAGGTTAAAAATATAAGGACGGAAAAACATGCAGTGCAACACCAAGCATAATACAGTTGGAGAGGCTACATTAATATAATATAAATTAAACTTCATAACTATAAATGTTACCAGGTATCAAGAGGGTCATTTCATTAAGAGAAAGAATTAAGCACATATGACAATCATAAATGTGTATGCATCTAATAAGAAAAATTCAAATATATAAGGCAAATACTTAAAAGAAAACTTAAAGTAGAAATAAAAAGATGCCTAATCATAGTTTGTGGTTTCAATGCTCCTCTTTGGGAACTGATAGAATGTAAAGACAGAAAATCAATAAGAACATGGAAAAATTGAACAACGCTATCAACTAACTTGACCTAATTGACGTTTATAGAAGATTCCATTCAATAAGACCAGGATTATACATTGTTTTAAAGCATGTACGAAACATTGCCAAATACAGACCATACACTGGGTCATAAAACAAGTTTTAATAAGTTTAAAGGGATTGAAATAGTGAAAAAAAATGTTGCCTGATCACCATGGAATTATTAGAAATCAATCATTAAAAGATATTTGAAAAATAGGCCCAATATTTGGAAAGTGTCACACAATTTTAATTATGTGGGTCAAAAAATGAACTAAAGAAAAGTAGAAAGTATTTTGAACAGAATTTTAAAAGTTCACAGAAAATTACCCCATGTGATGGAATTGACAGTTGGAGGGGCATGAAGCTGAATAGTTCCCTTCAGGTAAATTTAGAGGGCCTTTATGGTGGATCATAGGGCTGCAGTAGAGGAGAGGTCAGAAAAAGATCAGGGCTGACTTAGGGAGTATCTCCATTGTTTAATTAGCACCTAAACTTAGCCTTTAGTGTATAGAACCTAGGATAGCACCTGGGAACATCCTAATAAAGATGTGGAATAAATGAATAAAGTTCTTCTTGACTGTTATTGTAACCAAGTCAACATTGTTCTTTCCATATGTTGACATGGCTGCCAAATGATTGTTTTAAATGTGTCTAAGAGCTCCTTTATTCCCCCTAGACTCTATACTCCTGTTTCCCTCAAAGTGGTTTCCACTCATTCTGTTCATAACCTTTTGCTCTTTAATTCTTTGGGTTTTGTTTGTTACATATGATATTGGTCTTCTGATCCTTTCATCTCTCAAAATATTTGGAAGATTCTGATAACATCCATTGTTGCCTGTGGGTAACAATGATAGCTGCATTACCTGTCTTCCTCCTGTTTGAAGATAAACAGAGGAGAACCTCAATTCAAATATGGATAACAAAATAGAAAAACATTCGTTTCACATATATATCAATGTAATTAGATGCAGGAGGTTAATAAAGTATTTGTCAATGTTAAATTCCATGAAATTAAATTATCTACTAAAACCAAAATGGATTCCTTTTTTATTTTAAAATAAAACAAGCATATTCAGGACTGTTTATACGAGAAAGATATACATTTTTATGTGTTCTGATTTTTTTCTTGGACTTAAACAAAATAATACCCAGCATTTTTATTTTTTTTACATTCACTTTACACAGGCAGTACATTTTTCAAGTGGAGGAGCCATGTCAGTAATGTGGGGGAGAGGAGTTTTTCAAAGACAGAACTTTAAATTTGAAAATTAGTGACTAATGGAGCATGTCCAGTAGGTATTTTTCATACAACTTAGCAGCATCATTATATAATGATGCTGCTTTCATGTGGGATTAACTCAGACACATGATTTTTCATCCAAAAGTATCAAGATTATAGAACAGTGAACAGAGCAGTTATAACAAGAGGAAAATATTAGGATAAAAAAATTTTAAATAGAAAAAAGAAAAATGTCAAGTAGACTTGTTATTCACAAATGGTGCCAAGTCTATCATAGATAAAGAGGAAAATTATTAAGATGGAGAAAATGACTCAGAAAACTTTAATGTGGGAATAGATGTTATAGAGTTAAGATTAGTCTCCCTTTTTAAAATTTCATATAAAGTGTATGCCAAGTGAGCACTAAAGTACACTGCTCTGCATCTCCTACCTCAATCCAACGTGATGAGAGAAGTTTTACCTGTAGGTTCTCATTTTTGTAAGGATCTGCCCATATTATCGTAATGGGGAAATAATCCAGATGCTGACCAAACCTTGAGTTGAAAACTCTCCTCATTCCTTCCCCTGCATTGTATCACTCAGTTGGTAAAGGAAATAGTCCCCAAACTAGTTCTGCTGACATGTCTGAAATGAACTATAATCCAGGCAAATATAAGAAGTAAATTTACCTCCTACTTACAAAGCAGATTTCAGTTTCACACATGCCAGATTTGGGAGTTATCACAGCCGTCACTATTGGAGACGAGGACCTGTTGCCCTATTTAGGGGGTTGATAACTGAGATGTAGAGAAGCTGAGGCACTGTCCACAGATTCATGGCCAGCAAGTTTTGGATCTTTGAACTAACGCCTCGTCAACTCTGATTTCTACCTCTCATCTCTCAATTAAAAATTGAAATTTTTAATTTTAATTAAATTGAGCCTTTGTTGGAGTCACTTCACTGGAAAGAAGGCAGGTCACAGACCCATGCAGTTAAATCTGGGACAGTTAAGTCATGAGGAAATATGAAAGGACACTGTCATTACCTTATGGAATGTACGGACCTCTGTGTTCCTTAACCAAATATGAGCCTGCTTCAGTTATTACCACCAGATCCCGACTTTGTCAAACATGTGTCATTTTATATGTACACACTTCATTTTGTATCACACATTTGAAGATAACTTCTTTACTAAAACAAAGCTGCTTCATGGAAGTCCCTGCGTATTTGTCATTACCTGAAATAATTATGGTATTTCAATACAGCTCCAGTAAATGTGCTGATAGACCTATCATAGATTATAAACACATCTATTGAAATTATAAACACATGGCTGCAAAGCAGATTATCTTATTTAAAGACACTGGTTTTAAAATTTAGACATTTAATTTAATTATCTTTTCCCAGAAGTATATAAGGAAATCAGAAACCTAGTGTGAATAACATTATCTTCACAGAAATGAAAACTTGCAAGAGCATTTTTTTGCCACAAACTCAATAATTTTAGTATAATCACTAACTATGTTTTTGTTTTACAGAACCAGTATGATTTGAAAAAAGAATAAAATTGCTTTTAAAGTACAAAAATAATTATGAACCACTTGAAACGTAATGTCTGTGTTTTATTTCTCATCAGAATTCATTAGTGTGTAACATCAATAATTTAGCCCATCATTTGCCAACACTGACTTGGCTCAGTAGTTCAATCATGTAACCCTGTAAACTCACTTTCCATTAAAATGAATGTTGCTGACAAAGGATAACTAAAGAGATACTTCATTTATTAACTAAAGAGGTACTTCATTTATCAACATTTTTAAATTAGGAGTTTGGGGCCACAGAAGCTTAGCTGGATGATTTATTTGAAGGATCTTTATATTAGACCTAAAGACTTGTTCCAAATCGTATGATGCTACCCACAAAGATAATCGCATTTCATTTGTGTAGCATGTGACTCGGGGCTCTCTCTTTAGAGGCAGGCATAGCCACCTGCAGAGAATCGAATGACCTACCAGAATGAAAACTTGACTGCTTAGTATAAAATTATGAAATGTGCGGCATTCTCCTCGATTTACTCCATTGGGCATATTTCTTACAAAACCTGTAATATGGCATCCAATATTCTAATATCTTAATGTTGTTAAAGTTGATTTGAGAATTAAGTAAATAGGCTAAAATTAGTTAATGATGAGTGTAAGGCTCCCCAGTATCCACAGATTGCACTTAAGTACATTCAAGTTCTCCATCGCTTGCCCCGATGTACACCTCCCCAGATACAAATACCTATAGATGTTGCCGACACTGTTCTGAACAAGAGAGTTTCATTTTCCAGAGTTGATCCCACACCATTTTGGATGCAAAAAGCAAACAAACAAATAAAAACATCTGCAGTGCAGTGAGCAAAGCATGAAGTCAAAATTCCTTACATATGTCAACATTTTCATCTTACAGGCCTTTAAACATATAATTTCTAGCAAAGGCTGTAAGACTGCATGATCAGATCTTTCCTTGCTTGTTCTGTAATAAATTAAATGCATGTTTCTTATTAAAACCTTTTTATAGAACTAGGAGGATCTCTGCAGTTAGCCTCTAGAGTTGCCAGCTGGCATCTTTCCCTGTTTTGGATCAGAAAGTTCTCAGCCAGCTGATTCATTCAAAAGTCAAAACCAGGGCTGATGTTGGATTATAAAATGCTATCTTTACTGTATCTAACTGCTTCCTGTTCTTATCTCATCTCTTCTCTCCCCTCTTAGCTTTCCTTTCTTCTTTAGAAATATTTATCCTGCCAGATTGTAAATAACAGTGATCCTACAGAAAATCTTTCTCATGCACTTTTTAAACTCCTCTTTATTTTATAAATTTAACATAGGAAAAAAACTCTTTCAAACATTGTAAGTAAAGAATTGTCTTACAGTGCTGTGTTAGTAGTTAATATTCTACAGTCTTTTGTGAAGAAACAGAGGAAGCTGCACTGTATCAATGCAGACAGCACCCGGGGATAGATAGTGAGTCCAGCATCATTGCATTAGCTCATGTTTCTATAGCATTTTATGTTTTAAATTTGTGCATATTTTCATTTGAATATCACAAATAACCCTGGAAAGGAAGATTTTATTATGCCCATTTTACAGATAAATTAACTCAAAGAGTTTAAATGAACCATCCCTGTGATACAGCGTGCATGTAGCAGAGCCAGGGTTGGACCCCATGTTTTCTGATTCGCAGTCCCTACTGTGGCAGGTGAAACATTAGGGAGAGAGAGACAGAGACAGAGAAGGAGAGGGGTGCATTCATAATGTGGATGTGTTGTGGAAGACCATGAAAGTTAGGCAAAGGAGCAAACCGACTGCAGCTAATAGTGAATAGTCATTTTAAGTACACAAGTAGCACTTAGAAAGCTAACTCATCTAGATTTGTCAGTGAAAAAATTTTGGGAAATGGAGCAAGAAGATACTATAAAAATGTAGGTCTGCTATTGTAAGATCTTGTACTAGAGTAGCAGCAAAGGAAATAGAAGAAGAAGGGAAATGGTGGACATTTCAGGGGCCTGATTGCACTGACCTACTGAAATAACAACAAAATGATGCTAAGCCCTGGAGCTAAGGATAACCAAAATAACACGACAGGAGAAATGTAGGGCCCTTACTTCAAGGGAAATGAAGAGCCTCATTTAGATCATACATAGCTTGGGGCTTCCTAGCTGGCTCAGTAGTTAAGAATCCACCTGCCAATGCAGAGGACACGAGTTCGATCCCTGCTCCAGGAAGATCCCACATGCTGTGGAGCAACTAAGCCCATGAGCCACAACTGTTGAGCCCATGTGCCACAACTACTGAAGCCTACACACCTAGAGCCCGTGCTCCACAACAAGAGAAGCCATAGCAATGAGGAGCCTGCGCACCACAACGAAGAGTAGCCCTCACTCACTGCAACTACAGAAAGCCTGTGCGCAGCAAAAAAGACCCAACACAGCCAATAAATAAATAAATAAATTTATAGATTATACATAGCTTAATAAGAGAGAAGGGCCCACATGGAGATATCTTCTGAGCAACTGAAATACTGTTTGGAAGGTAGATGCATAAGAAGGGCTATAACATCAAGTTTTGTGATCAGATTGTGAAGCCATAAAAGTAGACCAACTTTGAGGAAGTTAACAAAGAGAAAATCAGAGGAACAAAGGCAAGTATCTTAGCAAATGCCTTGGTTTGGCTGAAGAGGAGCCTGCCATCCATCCAAGGAGAAGGAGGAGGAGAACAAGGGTTAGGGAAAAAAAATAAGAAAAAACCAATTAACAAAAATCCTGAGATTGAAAAAACCCTAAGTTTGAAAATTTAGCCTGGAATTTTAATGTGCAGATTTAACCTGGAATGTTAGCCTCTTACTACACAATGTGTGGTTATTTTTCTTTAAGATTTCCCAAGGCCACTGATTTACAGCAGTGATTTTAGTTGCTTTATTATTAGAGGGAAGAAGATGCAAATGATTTTTCTGTGATAAACCTGAAGTTTATGTATTTGATCATATATCTTATTGACTTATTGTGGAAAACATGCCACAGTCATGGCATCTGTTAAGCTAAGTGGTTGTTCAACTGTCTTAGATGATACAACATATTATCCAGACTACATGAAATATTTTGTGATGTACTTCTGAATTTTCAATAAAATTTGTATATTAGTTTAAAATTTGCAAAAAAACCCTCACCAAAATGCACTTAAACTTACCATGTATATGTATAAATATTGCACATGAAAGAAGTATATGGATGGCCAATGTCAGAGACTTTAAAGTCCTCTCCCTCAAATCTGGCTTTATTAAATAGAAATAATCATGATTGTTCCTTGATCTTTCTTACTTAAAAAATGTTTGTAGAAACTAAAAAACAGAAAAGCACAAGGATAAACCTAAGCCACTTTTCAGGCAAAACAAAAGGGATAATATGTGTAAATTACTACTAGATATAGGCAAATAAATAAAAGACCTTTTAAACATACATCAGGAGAGAAATTAGACCATCCAATAAGTAAAGAATGGTCTCTGATAGCTAGCAAATGGATCAAAGAAAGATACTCAGGGAAAAAATAGTAATATAAGCCTTTTGTTAGGAAAGAGAATAAAGACTGTATTTGTAGTTAAGTAGCACCTATTAGTGGATACCTTGAGAGAATGAAAACTTATACAAATTATTGTTGACCAAAAGACATTGTGGGACACTAAGCAAATGAACAAAAAGCAATCAGCAAATTCAAATGACACAAATTGTAGGGGCTAAGTGAAATTAGATAACGAATTTACCAAGTTACAGAAAGACATGTTGTTTCTAAAAATCGTGGAACAATCATCGACAGAAAGACACTGGAACTCACCAGAAAAGACAACCCACATCCAGAGACAAAGGAGAACCGCAATGAGACTGTAGGAGGGGTGCAATCCCGTTAAAATCAAATCCCATAAATGCTGGGTGGGTGACTCACAAACTGGAGAACAGTTATACTGCAGAAGTCCACCTGCTAAAGTGAGGGTTCTGAGCCCCACATCAGGCTTCCCAACCTGGGAGTCCAGCAACGGGAGGAGGAATCCCCAGAGAATCAGACTCTGAAAGCCAGAAGGATTTGATTGCAGGACCTCGACAGGACTGTGGGAAACAGAGACTCCACTCTTGGAGGGCACACAAAAAAATGTGCTCACCAGGACCCAGGGGGAAGGAGCAGTGACCCCAGAGGAGAATGAACCGGACCTACCTGCTGGTGTTGGAGGGTTGCCTGCAGAGGTGGGGGGGGGGAGCAGCTGTGGCTCACCTAGGAGGCAGGGGCACTGGCAGCAGGGGTTTGGGGAAGTGCTTATTGGTGTGAGCCCTCCCAGAGTCTGCCATTAGCCCCACCAAAGAGCCTGTGGGCTCCAGCACTGGGTGGCCTCAGGCCAAACAACCAACAAGGTGTGAACACAGCCCCACCCATTAGCAGACAAGCAGATTAAAGTTTTACTGAGCTCCACCCACCCAGCCCTACCCACCATCAGTCCCTCCCATCAGGAAGCACATAGGAGGCTCCTGGATAGCTTCCTCCACAAGAGGGCAGACAGCAGTATCAAGCAGCATCAGCAGTATTTCATCTCGTGGAACTGAAAACCACAGCCACAGAAAGAGAGAGAAAATGAAAAAGCAGAGGACTTTGTACCAGATGAAGGGACAGGATAAAGCCCCAGAAAAACAACTAAAAAGAATTCAGAATAATGATAGTGAAGATGATCCAGGACTTTGAAAAAAGACTGGATGCAAAGATCGAAAAGTTTACCAAAGACCTAGAAAAATTAAAGAGCAAACAAAGAGATATGCAACACAATAACAGAAATGAAAAAGACACTAGAAGGAACCAATAGCAGATTAACTGAGGCAGAAGGGCGAATAAGTGACCTGGAAGACAGAATGGTGATCATCACTGATGCAGAAAAGAATAAGGAAAAAGAATGAAAAGAACTGAAGACAGCCTAAGATACCTCTGGGACAATGTTAAATGCACCAACATTCACATTATAGGGGTCCCAGAAGGAGACGAGAGAGAGAAAGGACCCGAGAAAATATTGGAAGAGATTATAGTTGAAAACTTCCCTAACATGGGAAGGGAAATAGCTACCCAAGTCCAGGAAGCACAGAGAGTCCCAGGCAGGATAAATCCAAGGAGAAACACGCCAAGACGTATATTAGTCAAGTTGACAAAAATTAAAGACAAGAGAAATGTTATTAAAAGCAACAAAGGAAAAACAACAAATAACATACAAGGGAACTCCCATAAGGTTAACAACTGATTTCTCAGTAGAAACTCTGCAAGCCAGAAGGGAGTGGCACGATATATTTAAAGTGATGGAAGAACCTACAACCAAGAATACTCTACCCAGCAAGGATCTCATTCAGATTCAATGGAGAAATCAAAAGCTTTACAGACAAGCAACAGCTAAGAGAATTCAGCACCACCAAACCAGCCCTACAACAAATGCTAAAGGAACTTCTCTAAGCAGGAAACATAAGAGAAGAAAAGGACCTACAAAAACAAAAACAAAACCATTAAGAAAATGGTAATAGGAAAATACATATCAACAATTACCTTGAATGTAAATGGACTAAATGCACCAACCAGAAGACACAGACTGGCTGAATTGATACAAAAACAAGACCCATATATATGCTGTCTACAAGAGACCCACTTCAGACCTAGGGACACATACAGACTGAAAGTGAGGGGATGGAAAAAGATATTCCATGCAAATGGAAATCAAAAGAAAGCTGGAGTAGCAATACTCATATCAAATAAAATAGACTTTAAAATAAAAAATGTTACAAGAGACAAGAAAGGACATTACGTAAAGATCAAGGGATCCATCCAAGAAGAGGAGATAACAATTATAAATATATATGCACCCAATATAGGAGCCCCTCAATACATAAGGCAAATGCTAACAACTATGAAAGAGGAAATGCAGGGCAGAGATAGAGACACAGGTGTAGAGAACAAACACATGGACACCAAGTGGGGAAAGTGGGGAGGGTTGGGAGGGAATGAATTGGGAAATTGGGACACCAAATTGTACACTCTAAATATATGCAGTTTATTGTATGTTAACTGTATCAATAAAATTTCTTAAAAAAATTAAATTAAATTAAAAAAATTTTTTTTAAATCGTGAAAATGATGAGACATGCAAAGATCTAGGAGACTCTATATATAAATATATCTGTATGTGTATCAAAAATAGTATGTTTTCATTAATTCAATAAGTATTTATCAAATAACTGTGTAGCCGTTGTAGATATAAAGATGAACCAGATTCAGTTCCTGCTCTTAAGAAAAATCTAGCCTATAATAGAAAAGACAAGTTAAGAAGCAATGTCAATATAGTGCAATAAATGCAATGGCAGGGTGAGAGACAGAGGTGGGAAGGCTTTCCAGACAAAAGACGAAATACTAAGACTAGACGTGAAAGAACCTGGCACATTACTGAAATTAAGTATTTCCATATGAGTTGTGTAGAATGCAATTGGGCTACAGCTAATGAGGGATGTAGAGAGGGAGGCAGAAGCCAAATCTTGCAGATAGTTGTGTGCCATGAAAGAAGCTTGGACTTTATACTGAGGATATTGGGTGGAAGGAGGGGAGTGGGGATTGATGTGTATAAAGAGAGGGAGATGTAAAGCATTTGAGTTTTAGAAAGATTTCTTGGGCTAATATGTGGAAAGCAGAAGTTAAGTGGGTAGTGAAGGGGGCGGTAGAATAGAGATTTCCTGACTAGAGGTAAGGAGACTGATTAGGACACTCTTGCAGTGGTTCTGTTCCGACACCTAGTGTTCTAAGTAATGTGATGTCTTTGGTGATAGAAAGTATTTAAGAGATAAGAAAGCAACCAAAATGTCCATCAACAAAGGAATGGATAAAGAAGATGTTGTAAATATGTGCAATGGAATATTACTCAGCCATAAAAAGAATGAAATAATGCCATTTGCAGCAACATGGATGGACCTAGAGATACTAGGTCCTAGATCATACTAAGTGAAGTAAGTCGGATAGAGAAAGACAGATATCATGTGATATCACTTATATGCGGAATCTAAAAAAAAAGTGATACAAATGAATTTATTTACAAAACAGAAACAGGCTCACAGACTTCAAAAACAAACTCGTGGTTACCAAAGGGGAAAGGTGGGGGGGGGGGGAGGAATAAATTAGGAATTTGGGGTTAACATATACATACTACTATAAATATAAATATAAATATATATAAAATAGATAATCAACAAGGACCTACTGTATAGCACAGGGAACTCTACTCAATATTCTGTAATAAGCTATATGGGAAAAAAATCTGAAAAAGAATGGATATATGTATATGTATAACTGAATCACTTTGCTGTACACGTGGAATTAACAAAACATTGTAAATCAACTATATTCCAATATAAAATAAAAATTAAATTTAAAAATTAAATAAATAAAAGAAAAGAAAAAAGCTACAAGGATTTTTTGTACAGCAAAAAAAAAAAGGAAAAAAAGGAGTGCAAAGAACAAGAGTTTTCTTTAACTGGATATGACACTTGATTTGCAACATACGTATATCTCTCTTACCTCCATGAATTCTGGTTTCTCCATCATCACCATTCCTTCTTTTCGTCTTTGTTAAATATTCTTTGAACAGCTACAGAGTTGGATGGAGGGGATAGAATGGGGAAAAAACAGATATGTCTTTTTCCCTCTGGGTGTTGTCTGATACTGCTTCCTATTCCTTTGAAGTCTTTTGGCTCCCAGTTTTCTCTGATACCCTCAACTCTCTTATTACATAGAGTGTGAATATTCTTCCTGCCTCTGTGTGTCTAAAGGTAGTGTTTTTCATACCTCTATCATAGTCATTGTTTTACTAAAGCATAACAGCTTGAATTTCTTTTACCAGACAGGTTAGACTCTGAAAATAATGCCATATTCAGATATATTCCCATAGTGCTAAACACAATGTCGAATGCATGTTGCTTGACATTCATGTCAAATATGTACCTACAGCATTTATGTGATATGTGCCTGCAACATGGTTATATGGTATACACATGTTTCCTTCAGAATTCCCTGAAATTCTTGTGGGCGACGTCATGGTTTATTTAGCATTATACCTTGTAGAGCGCTTAGAGGGCATCATTTTCATAGGTTCTCTATAAACATTTGATGAGTAAAAGGGGCAGCTTTATCAAAGGATTATCTGAGATAATAGCCAGGAGATAATCTGATACTGAACTAATTAATAGACAAATAGATCAGAGCAGTATTAAGAACAATATCAGATTCAGTTTTTCCATGTTTGAAGAAATATTTTTATCTTTATTTTTTTTACAAGACATGCCCTGGGGGCAGTGGATTTTTTAAGGCAGGTAGAGGACAATTTATTTTTTAAAATAGTATTTGGGAGATCTCTTGTGTATTAATTTTCCTGGTTCCAGTCTGCCCTTAAGGCTAGAAAAAGAATCAAGAAATTGTGTTAAATCAAAAAGTCATGAGATATACCTAAAAGGAAGCTTATGAATTACCACTTTTAGAAATTTAAATGTAAAGAAAATTTTCAATTTGCATTTATTCATGAGTGCATTATTTACAGTAAATATGCAATAGCAAAAACTTCAGAGCATGAAAATAAGGAAGTACAATGAAAAAAGAATTTCAAGGCTGCAAAAATTAACAGTGAAGCATTATGTTACTACATTGTTTTATGAGACAAGAGAAGAAAAGTATCTAGATCTGTATGAGCTATAAAAGGCTTCTAACTCTTTTGTTATTAAATGTAATATTTCTAAAAGTGCGTTCTTTTCATCATTTTCAAGTTGAGCCAGCTGACTGATATCTTTTTGAGTAACAAAGATGAGTTCAGGAATGGGATAAATACCTGTCCTATATTATTATTAAATAAAATAGGCTACAGTGTGCCCAATGGCAAGGCTCTCAGAGACTGGGTTTGCAAGACAAATGGCCCAAGATATTGATGAAGTTTGTAGATGTATATTTCTGTAAGTATGACTTACTGCTTTAAAAGACCGACTGTAGTTTTGGACTAAAGCCCATTACCACTGTGACTTTATCAGCTAAGCCAATTGATAGATGCAGGAAATATTTAATGTGATCAGTTAAACAATTAGGATATTAACTCATGATACCCTCAGATTATCCCACAAGGCAGAATGACTTCAGTAAGATTGTATACCAGCAAATTGCCTTCAAGCATAGGTTGACATAGGTGTTAGCCAAATAAAAAAGAATAAGTCAATGACTGAATTGTAGAACAATCGCTATTGGTGATACTAATAAATCTAGTTTCACAGACAGTTTTTTTCCTTTTGATAAAACAAAGCTGTAGTATTTAGACACACAACTGTCCCACAGTAGAAGCAACAAAAATCTATAAGAGGAAAAAAATGACCTTGATTTACAATGATGCTAAAGCAAAAACAAACAATAAAAACAACAAAGTACAGTAAATCATTTTATTAAGAGTTGCTTTTAGGTACATTAGATGGACACCTTTCAGAACTGAGGAACCATTCTATTCTTTAAATAATTCTGAAAATGATACTTTCAGACCCTTGTGATACAGGAAAGCATTTTTATTCCCATAATAGATAATTCTAATATACTTAGCTAAAATTTATTTGTCCTAATGACACTATGCAAGCTTCCTTTAAAATTTAAATTCTTTTAAATAATATTTCAAAAATGAGTTTTATTATAATTGTAAATAATCTCTGAGGAATGTAAATTTAAACCAAGAAATGTAGTTATTAATAGTTGTAATACATATAAGTCAATTATTTGTAAGAACTCTAATCATGGAACCTCATGTCTATTTTCAATTGCAAGATACTCTTCATGCAATTTTGAAATTTTATTCAAAGATGTGATAGCATTGAGTGTTTTTTTCAAGTTTTTTTATATATGCAAAACCTTCAATATCACTAAATTCAAATTATGCAGACATAGAACAACTTTGTAATGGAAGAATACAATTGAAGGACTTATAGTACCTGATTTCAAGATTCATTATAAAGCAACCATAATCAAAAATAACATGGCATTGGATCAAGATTTATCAATAAATCAATAGAATTGAATAGGAAGTACAAAAATAGATCCACATTTATTGACAATTGCAAAGACAATTCAGTGAATAAAGAATAATCTCTTCAAAAAATGGGGCTGTTAAAATTGAAAACTATACTACAAGGCCACAGTGATCAAGGCAGTATGGTAGTGGCACAAAAATAGAAGGGTAGATCAATGGAACAGAATAGAGAACCCAGAGGTAAACCCACACACATATGGGCACCTTATCTTTGACAAAGCAGGCAAGAATATACAATGGAGAAAAGACAGCCTCTTCAATAGGTGGTACTGGGAAAATTGGACAGCAACATGTAAAAGAATGAAATTAGAACACTTCCTAACACCATACCCAAAAATAAACTCAAAATGGATTAGAGACCTAAATGTAAGGCCAGACACTATAAAACTCCTAGAGGAAAACATAGGCAGAACACTCTATGACATACATCAAAGCAAGATCCTTTTGGACCCACCTCCTAGAATCATGGAAATAAAATCAAGAATCAACAAATGGGACCTAATGAAACTTAAAAGCTTTTGCAAAGCGAAAGAAACCATAAACAAGACAAGAAGACAATCCTCAGACTGGAAGAAAATACTTGCCAATGAAGCAATTGACAAAGGATTAATCTCCAAAATTTAGAAGCAGCTCATGCAGCTTAATACCAAAAAAGCAAATAACCCAATCCACAAAGGGTGGAAGACCTAAATAGACATTTCTCCAAAGAAGACATGCAGATGGCTAACAAACACATGAAAAGATGCTGAACATCACTAATCATCAGAGAAATGCAAGTCAAAGCCACAATGAGGTATCACCTCACTCTGGGCAGAATAGCCATCATCAAAAAATCTAGAAACAATAAATGTTGGAGAGCCTGTGAAGAAAAGGGAACTCTCCTGCACTGTTGGTGGGAACATAAGCTGCTACAGCCACTATGGAAAACAGTTTGGAGGTTCCTCAAAAAACTAAAAATAGAACTACCATATGATCCGGTAATCCCACTGCTGGGCATATACCCAAAGAAAACCATAATCCCAAAAGAAACATGTACTATAATGTTCATTGCAGCACTATTTACAATAGTCAGGACATGAAAGCAACCTAAATGCCCATCAACAGATGAATGGATAAAGAAGATGTGGCACATGTATACAATGGAATATTACTCAGCCATAAAAAGGAATGAAATTGAACTATATGTAATGAGGTGGATAGACCTAGAGACTGTCATACAGAGTGAAGTAAGCCAGAAAGAGAAAAGCAAGTACTGTATGCTAACTCATATATATGGAATCTGAAGAAATGGTACTGATGAACCCAGTGACAGGGCAAGAGTGGAGATGCAGATGTAGAGAATGGACTTGAGAACTGGGGCTGGAGTGGGGGGTGGGGGGCAAAGGGGAAGCTGGGACGAAGTTAGAGAGTAGCATAGACATAGATACACTACCAAATGTAAAACAGATAGCTAGTGGGAAGTTGCTGTATAACAAAGGGAGATCAACTCAATGATGGGTGATGGTTTAGAGGGCCAGGACATGGAGGGTGGGAGAGAGGGGATATGGGGATAAATGTATAAATACAGCTGATAAACTTTGGTGTACCTCAAAAACTGGTACAAGAGTGTAAAGCAATTATATTCCAATAAAGAGCTTAAAAAAATTGCATATCTATATGTAAGCAAATGAAATATGATGCTTGTTTTGGATCATATACAAAAATTAACAACATGAATCATAAACAGAAGT
Organism: Hippopotamus amphibius kiboko; assembly: GCF_030028045.1. NCBI lineage: Eukaryota > Metazoa > Chordata > Mammalia > Artiodactyla > Hippopotamidae > Hippopotamus > Hippopotamus amphibius. Next base: position 66,010,564 of record NC_080196.1, read on the forward strand.
ATAGAACCTAAAATTACAAATATTCTAGAAGAAAGCATAGGAAAAAAAATCTTTGTGAACTTGGAATAGGCAAATATTTCTTAGGCACAACACTAAAATGACAAGAAAAAAATAATAAATTGAATTTCATCAAAATGCAAAACTTATGCTCTTCTGAAGATACTGTTAAAATCAAAAGACAAGCCACATACAAAGAGAAAATATTTGTAAAGGATGTATCCGAATAAGGACTTGTATCCAGAGTATACATTAAAAATATAAGCTCTCCAAACTCATTGTTAGGTAAATAAATGCCTCAACAAAAAAATGGACAAAATATTTCAATGGGCAAAAATATACAAATGGCAAATAAGCTCTATAAGGACCGTCTTCTTTATGTCTCACCTAAGCTACACCCAAGGAAGAATAGTGTATTTCTTATTACCTCCATCTGGATGTTTCAACCATTTACTCCTTAAATGTCAACCTAGAGGGCTTCAGATTTCTCACCTTCTTGTCTCTTTCTTCCATGGTCCAGAACTCAGGCTTTCCAGGTACTCTTCATCTCTAAGAAGGATTTCCTCTAAACAATCTATTCTTTCATCTCCAGCTACCATTGGTCCTGCCTTCTTCCCTGCAGACAATATAATAGACATGATAACATATTGACAACCTAGAAGAAATGGATAAATTTCTAGAAAAATACAATATACCAAAACCAAACCATGAAGAAATAGAAAATCTGAACAATTTCATTATTAGGAAGGAAACTGAATCAGTAATTAAAACCTCTCAACAAAGGAAAGTCCAGAACCAGATGGCTTCACTGGTGAATTCTACCAAATATTTAAAGAAGAATTAATACCAATCCTTCTCAATCTCTTCCAGAGAAGAAGAGAAAGGAAAACTTCCGAATTCATCTTATGAGACTAGCATTACTCTAATACCAAAACCAGATAAGGACACTGCAATGAAAGAAAACTGCAGTCCAATATTCTTGATTACACAGATGCGAAAATTCTCAACAAAATATTAGGAAACCCAAATGAGAACTCATTAAAAGGATTATATACCATGACCAAGTGGCATTTATCCTTGGAATGCAAAGATGGTTCAGCATATACAAATGAATACATGTGATACACTACATTAACAAAATAAAAAATAAAAATCATATGATCATCTCAACAGATGCAGGAAAAGCATTTAAAATTTTCAACATCTATGTATGATAAAAACTCTCAACAAAAAGTTTAGATTGAATGTACCTCAACACAATAAATTTCACATATGACACGCCCACAGCTAACATCGTACTCAACAGTGAAAAGCTAAAAGACTTTTCCTCTAAAATCAGGAAGAAGACAAGGATGCTCACTGCCACCACTTTTATTCAACATAGTACTAAAAGCCCCAGCCAAAAAAAATAAGCAAGAAAAAGAAATAGAAGGCATTGAAATTGGAAAGGAAGAAGTGAAATCGTCTCTGTTTGCAGATGATGTGATCCTATATATAAAAACATTAATAACTCCACCAAAAAAAAACCTGTTAAAACCAATAAAGTAATTCAGTCAAGCTTCAGGATACAAAATCAATACACAAATATCAGCTTTTTTCTATATACTAACAATGAACTTTCAGAAACAGAAATTAAGAAAATAATTCCATTAACAATAACATCAAAAAGAATAAATTACTTAGGAATTAACTTAATTGAAGGAGTGACCATATGCTGAAAACTATGACATTGATGAAAGAAGTTGAAGAAGACATAAATGAAAAGAGATTCCATGTTCATAGATTGGAAGAATTATTATTAAAATATCCAGGGGGGGCTTCCCTGGTGGCACAGTGGTTAAGAATCCGCCTGCAGGGGACATGGGTTTGAGCCCTGGTCCAGGAAGATCCCACATGCTGAGGAGCAACTAAACTCACGTGCCACAACTACTGAGCCCATGCACTGCAACGACTGAAGCCCGCGTGCCTAGAGCCCATGCTCCGCAACAAGAGAAGCCACCACAGTAAGAAGCCTGTGCACGGCAATGAAGAGTAGCCCCTGTTAGCCACAACTACAGAAAGCCCACACGCAGCAACAAAACTCAAAGCAGCCAAAAAACAAAAAATAAATTAAGCAATTTTAAAAATAAAGACTCTTACCTCAGCAACTTAAAAAAATAAAATAAAATAAATAAAATGTCCAGGGACTTCCCTGGTGGTCCAGTGGTTAAGACTTAGCTTTCCAATGCAGCAGATGTGGGTTTGATCCCTGGTTGGGGAGCTAAGATCCCACATCCCTTGGGGCCAAAAAAGCAAAACATAAAACAGAAGCAATATTGTAAAAAATACAGTAAAGATTTTTAAAATGGTCCACATCAAAAAATCTTTAAAAAAATAAAGTAAAATAAAATAAAATATCCATACTGCCCAAAATGATGTACAGGTTCAATGCAATTCCTATCAAAATCCCCATTGCATTTTTCATGGAAATAGAAAAAACAATTCTAAAATCTGTAAGGAACCACAAAAGACCCTGAATGGCTAAAGCAATCTTGAAGAAGAACAAAACTGGAGGCGTCACACTTCCTGATTTCAGACTATGTTGCAAAACTATCAAAATATTACTATAATCAAAACAGTATACTATTGGCATAAAAACAGGCACATAGATAAATGGGACAGAACTGAGAGAGGAGAAAAGACCCATGCATATATGGTCAATTAATTTTGGGGGCCAAGAATATACAATGCGGAAAGGATAATCTCTTCAATAGTTTTGGGAAAACTAGACAGCCACATTCAAAAGAATAAAACTGGACCCCTATCTTATACCATGCATAAAAATAAAATGAAAATGGATTAAAGAATTGAATGTAAGACTTAAAACCATGAAACTCCTAGAAGAAAACACAGGGGATAAGATCCTTGACATTGATCTTGGCAATGATTTTTTGGGGGGAGTTGACATCAAAGGCAAAGGCAATACAAGCAAAAACTAAGCAAGTGAGACTGCGTCAAATGAAAAAGCTTCTGCCCAGCAGAGGAAACCATCAATGAAATGAAAAGGCAACCTACAGGATAGGAGAAAATATTTGCAAACCACATGTCCAATAATGGGGTGAATATCCGAAATATACTAGGAACTCGTACAACTCAATAGCGAAAAAAAGGCCAATGTAAAATAAGCAAAGAAACGGAATAGACATTTTTTCCACAGAAGACATACAAATGGTCTACAGGTACATCAAAAGATGTTCAACACCATTAATCATCAGGGAATTGCAGTTCAAAACCCCAATGAGATATCACCTCACACCTGTTAGCATATCCACTACCGAAAAGACAGGTAACAAATGCTGTAGAGAAAGTGGAGAAAAGGGAACCCTTGTTCACTGTTGGTGAAAATGTAAAATGGTATAGCCCACTATGGAAACAGTATGGAGATTCCTAAGAAATTAAAAATAGAACTACTATATGATCCAACAATCCCATTTCTGAGTACATATCCAAAGGAAATGAAATTGTCCTCCTGAGGAGATATACGTACTGTCCTGATTATTGCAGCATTGTTCACAGTAGCCAAGGAATGGAACAATCTAAGTGTCCATTGATGAATGAATGGATGTCAGGTCACGTGACACATGACATAAAGCACATGCCTGACCCATATAGAACTTATAGCCCTTCACTAATTTAGCCTTGATGTTGCCATTTCCTTGTTAGCGAATTTCAGGAGTTCCCCCATTTCCCCTTGAATAAACCTAAACCCTTCGTGTACCATTCAAGACCGTGAATAATACAGCTCCAAACTGAGCTTCCCTCAGTTTTATCATCTAGTACTCCCAGGGACACTTATGTATTCAATGGTCCTTAAGTAGATCCCATGCTTTTCTGTCCCCCTCCTCATCTTTCAAGGTCTAATTTACAGGGCATCTCTCTCATGAGATTTCACAGCTAGAAGTGTGTCATTTCCCTCCTGAAAACTACCACGTGCCTGTGGCCATATCACATTCTATACTATGATAAACTGTTATTTCCATATTCCTTGAGGCCAAACTGTATTTTGTAATCTTCATTTAAGAGCTTGGGGTAGGGGGAAGGGGGGGGAGGGGTGGTAGTGGCAAGAACTTTCCTGAAAATTGTGTGCTACTTTTCCACTTCTGACCACAATATCTGCCTCTGTATCAGATGGCATAGATGTTAGGCCTATGCCTTAAACATAACAAATGCAAGTAAGTGTTTGTTGAGTGAATAAAAAAAGGGAAAATCAATGTACACTGTCCTTATAAAGGTTGAAATCTGGGCATAATATCTCATTTTAACTTAATTATTTTCTTCCAACCAATAGTTTTTCCAGACTATAGCCTTTGGGATCTTAGTAGATGGTACCAGATCAAATGGACAGTAAATCTCTGAAATGCTGGATATTAAAACATTACACTTTTTTTAAAATTTCAGAATATCAGAGATCAATTCATATGCTCTTGTGCTTTATAACTCTTGAAAAAGTGGGATAGAATATTCAATGTTTACCAAATTTTTGACCACAGAATATTTTGGTTTTTTTCAGTAAAAAAAAAAAAAATTGTACTCTCAGAAGAAAAGCACACTTAGGATTAAATTAATGCTAATTAAATTACCAATAAATTTGGGAATAGAAAAAATGAAGTAGTATTCAATTTTATTTATAGGAAAATTTGAGGAAAGGTTACTTCTGATGTGTAATTGTAAGTAAAAAAAAGCCTTAGTTCCCTGAAAGAAAATGTAGGGCCCATATTTTACCCACAGATTATTTTTCCCCATGAATCTAGCAAGATCACAAAGCTTGGTCATTCTTTTTTGGTGGAGTCACATGGAATTTTTTCCTAACTGGCTAGACTAGGACTCTTGAAAACTTTCCTCCCTTAGAATATATTGGTTTAGGATTAAGAGTCCTCTTTTTAAACTGTTAATATGTTAACTGCAAAATTAAAGCATCACTCTCTCTTCATCATTTGGCATGCTGTCAAAGATGTGATTATTTTTCTGGTTATTATAAACAATATCACACCACATTTTCTGAGAGGCAGCGTGATTACCCACCAAAGGTTCATGACTCTCCTCCCAGTCTCCTCCGTCCCAGCACAAAGGCTGCTTTGGTCTCTCCAAATTTCTAACTTACTTTTTTGGAAATCTGATAATATCTGAAATACCAGTTAAAATCTAGCAATATAATGTTTCTTATGAATGCTCCCCCACCAAAAATCTAATAACATTGCATGAAAAAAAGACAAAGTAACAATTTTCTTTCTTCAAAACCACTCAGCTATGCAATCTTTAGTTCTTTTAGGCCTTCGGAAGGTATGATCAGTATGCATAGGAAAAGTCATGTCTCTTACTTAACTTTGCAAGAGTGCACTGCAGAACACTAATAGCTGCATTGCCTTGTTAATAAACTTCAGTCAAAATGCTTTGGGAGATAATTTGATTAAAAAAAAAGAATAAAAAACACCGAAGCTGAAATATTGCTTTTATAAACTACAAGATAATTCACCATGTGCTTTTTTAATCACTTGAAATATATGCATTTAAACCAAAAACACAGATGACTTAGCATTCTCTCATATCATGTTAGTGAGCATGACTAGTTCCTTGTAATTTTTTTTTTTTTTTTGCTATTTCTCTTTTGTGCTCTGACTTATGGGGGAAAAACTTTCCATGAAAAATGGGTGCTGCTTTTCTACTTTTGGCCTTGTATGTGCTTCTTCTCTGCCTTAATTACAATATAAATCAACTGCAAAAAAGATTTACAGTGATTACACCTCACTTACAGAGCTGTGAAGATTGATCTGAAAGTGGTATGTTTGTCAAGCTCTGTGTCTACTTCTCATCTTAGCTGGTTCTAAAGTGGAATCCATGACACATATGGCAGTATTCCAAAAGCAGTCAATGTGGGAGGGAAAAAAGCTCTGGTGGATCACTCTGCTCTAGGTGTTCTCACGAATATGCCTAACAACTTACTCAGAAAACTCCAGGGCGAAAGACTTTTCAGACAATCGTGAACTTCAAACCATTTACTAAGTTAGGAGAGAAGATCCCCATAGCTACTCAACTGATCCCTCCATGGCCCCATTTTCCCTCTGTGTGGTCAACTGGATGAGATAGTAATTGGAGCAGAAATCTTTGTGTTTTGAATGAGTCAATTCTTATCACCACCAACAGGAATTAATATTAAGGACTTACTATATTAAGATCACTGTACTAGTTTCTCAGAGGGAGGTTCATCAATCCTTACCTTTAGGAAGCTTGTCTTTTTTCTAAGGCAAGTTCATTCATTAATGTGATTATACCAAAGCAAAACACAAACACAGAGTTAAGAAACAAAGCTGACACGGTATGACTTGACTTTCAGATTTCCACTTCCTCAAAAGTTTTGGAATGTGTTGCATTTTGGTGTAAGTTCCATAGCGTGACCTAACTTTCCAGACTTCTCTCCAGAGGTCCCGCCCAGCCTGCAAGCAGACTGGTGCCAATGTGATCCAAAGGATCAAAGAAATGAAGTAGTATATGCCTTTTAGAGTTCTTCGTGTTGGGTTTCTATGAAAGGATCTTTTTTTTTTAACTTGACTGCTTCAGTTAAAATGTGATGTCAGTGAGTCCGTCTTGATGAAATGTAATAAAGCCTCTAATAAATTATTAGGGCAGCTATTTGCTAATTTGCCAGTACGTTCCTTTTAAAAATGGGATCCTTTTGCCAAACAATACTCCTGAAAAATCATATTTTTCTGTTCAGTTGTTCCTTACTTTTATTGTTTTCCTATAGCAGAATGATCCTGTGGAATAGTCAAGTGCCGAAGATTTTCACTCTCAGATCACATGAGGCTTCAGAAAGGAATGTAATCATACTTAAAAAATAAAATATATTCTCAAATCTAGAAATTAGCGAGTAATTGAAATTATCATCACAGTGTTTTAACGGATGACCATTGAACTCTTTTCTGGCAAACGGCTCATAGAGCATTAATTGCATGTCACATTACAGACCTGCAGAGTTAAGTTCTGTCTTGCCCTTGGGACTGTGAGGTCTAAAGCAACTTTGTAAGTGTCTTTCAAGACAGAAAAAAAAATCATTAAACTGCAGAAGTTCTATTTGGTCTGGAAAGTATGTGCCTTGCTGTCCTTTCAACTGTCATTCCTGGCCCCTCAAGCCCATATTCTTGAGCATCTACCACTTGAGAAGCTCCACCTCCTTCTGCTTCTACCTAGAGCACCCAAGTATCTTTCTAACACTCCGGAAAACCATTTCCTAAATAAAGCAAATTCAAAGGTCTAGAAAGGAAAGTTGATTCTGATTTCACTTTTTTTGGTCATTGTTCACATGGGGACAATTTGGACTTTTTTTTTACAGTCCTATATACATTTTAATGGATTATTTAATATAGTTCATACTAGAGACTATCACTAATATAAAAATAGGATCCTAATTTAGAAACAAAATATAAAATATCTCTCTTGTACCAATCAGCATATATTAAAAGATACAATATCTGCATTATGAAGTTTGC